>NW_027526606.1:0-261547 GCF_052857255.1 Amblyomma americanum
TGTTTTAGATCGAAAGTAGCAAAATTCACGAGCATCGATTTAACAAGTCGTCGAAGAGTAGACGAGAGAAAGGTGTAAACTTTTTCTCTCAGAACTGCGCGAAAACTTGTATTCCGGCTCAAAACAACGGGATACATCGTTTTAGATCAAAACTAGCAAAATTCACGTGCATCGATTTTACAAGTCGTCGAAGAGTAGACGAGAGAAACGTGTAAACGTTTTCTCTCAGAACTGCGAGAAAACTTGTATTTCGGCTCAAAACAACGGGATACATCGTTTTAGATCGAAACTAGCAAGATTCACGAGCATTGATTTTACAAGTCGTCGAAGAGTAGACGAGAACAAGGTGTAAACTTTTTCGCTCAGAACTGCGCGAAAACTTGTATTCCGGCTCAAAACAACGGGATACATCGTTTTAGATCGAAACTAGCACGATTAACGAGCATCGATTTTACAAGTCGTCGAAGAGTAGACGAGAGATAGGTGTAAACTTTTTCTCTCAGAACTGCGCGAAGACTTGTATTCCGGCTCAAAAACAACGGGATACATCGTTTTAGATTGAAACTAGCACGATTAACGACCATCGATTTTACAAGTCGTCGAAGAGTAGACGAGAGAAAGGTGTAAACTTTTTCTCTCAGAACTGCGCGAAAACTTGTATTCCGGCTCAAAACAACGGGATACATCGTTTTAGAGCGATACTATCAAGATTCACGAGCATCGATTTTACATGTCGTCGAAGAGAACGAGAGGAAAGGTGTAAACTTTTTCTCTCAGAACTGCCGCAAAAACTTGTATTCCGGCTCAAAACAACGGGATACTTCGTTTTAGATTGAAACTAGCAAGATTCACGAGCATCGATTTTACAACTCGTCGAAGAGTAGACGAGAGAAAGGTGTAAACTCTTTTCTCTCAGAACTGCGCGAAGACTTGTATTCCGGCTCAAAACAACGGGATACATCGTTTTAGAGCGATACTATCAAGATTCACGAGCATCGATTTTACAAGTCGTCGAAGAGTAGACGAGAGAAAGGTGTAAACGTTTTCTCTCAGAACTGCGCGAAAAATTGTATTCCGGCTCAAAACAACGAGATACATTGTTTTAGAGATCGAAAGTAGCAAAATTCACGAGCATCGATTTAACAAGTCGTCGAAGAGTAGACGAGAGAAAGGTGTAAACTTTTTCTCTCAGAACTGCGCGAAAACTTGTATTCCGGCTCAAAACAACGGGATACATCGTTTTAGATCGAAACTAGCAAAATTAACGAGCATCGATTTTACAAGTCGACGAAGAGTAGACGACAGAAAGGTGTAAACTTTTTCTCTCAGAACTGCGCGAAAACTTGTATTCCGGCCCAAAACAACGGGATACATCGTTTTAGATCGAAACTAGCACGATTAACGAGCATCGATTTTACAAGTCGTCGAAGAGTAGACGAGAGAAAGGTGTAAACTTTTTCTCTCAGAACTGCGCGAAAACTTGTATTCCGGCTCAAAACAACGGGATACATCGTTTTAGATCGAAACTATCAAGATTCACCAGCATCGATTTTAACAAGTCGTCGAAGAGTAGACGAGAGAAAGGTATAAACTTTTTCTCTCAGAACTGCGCGAAAACTTGTATTCCGGCTCAAAACAACGGAATACATCGTTTTAGATCGAAACTATCAAGATTCACCAGCATCGATTTTACAAGTCGTCGAAGAGTAGACGAGAGAAAGGGTTGTAAACTTTTTCTCTCATAACTGCGCAAAAACTTGTATTCCGGCTCAAAACAACGGGATACATCGTTTTAGATCGAAACTAGCAAAATTCACGTGCATCGATTTTACAAGTCGTCGAAGAGTAGACGAGAGAAACGTGTAAACTTTTTCTCTCAGAACTGCGCGAAAACTTGTATTCCGGCTCAAAACAACGGGATACATCGTTTTAGATCAAAACTAGCAAAATTCACGTGCATCGATTTTACAAGTCGTCGAAGAGTAGACGAGAGAGAAACGTGTAAACTTTTTCTCTCAGAACTGCGAGAAAACTTGTATTTCGGCTCAAAACAACGGGATACATCGTTTTAGATCGAAACTAGCAAGATTCACGAGCATTGATTTTTACAAGTCGTCGAAGAGTAGACGAGAACAAGGTGTAAACTTTTTCGCTCAGAACTGCGCGAAAACTTGTATTCCGGCTCAAAACAACGGGATACATCGTTTTAGATCGAAAACTAGCACGATTAACGAGCATCGATTTTACAAGTCGCCGAAGAGGTAGACGAGAGATAGGTGTAAACTTTTTCTCTCAGAACTGCGCGAAGACTTGTATTCCGGCTCAAAACAATGGGATACATCATTTTAGATCGAAACTAGCAAGATTCACGAGCATCGATTTTACAAGTCGTCGAAGAGTAGACGAGAGAAAGGTGTAAACTTTTTCTCTCAGAACTGCGCGAAGACTTGTATTCCGGCTCAAACAACGGGATACATCATTTAGATCGAATCTAGCAAGATTAACGAGCATCGATTTTACAAGTCGACGAAGAGTAGACGAGAGAAAGGTGTAAACTTTTTCTCTCAGAACTGCTCGAAAACTTGTATTCCAGCTCAAAACAACGGGATACATTGTTTTAGATCGAAAGTAGCAAAATTCACGAGCATCGATTTAACAAGTCGTCGAAGAGGTAGACGAGAGAAAGGTGTAAACTTTTTCTCTCAGAACTGCGCGAAAACTTGTATTCCGGCTCAAAACAACGGGATACATCGTTTTAGATCAAAACTAGCAAAATTCACGTGCATCGATTTTACAAGTCGTCGAAGAGTAGACGAGAGAAACGTGTAAACTTTTTCTCTCAGAACTGCGAGAAAACTTGTATTTCGGCTCAAAACAACGGGATACATCGTTTTAAGATCGAAACTAGCAAGATTCACGAGCATTGATTTTACAAGTCGTCGAAGAGTAGACGAGAACAAGGGTGTAAACTTTTTCGCTCAGAACTGCGCGAAAACTTGTATTCCGGCTCAAAAACAACGGGATATATCGTTTTAGATCGAAACTAGCACGATTAACGAGCATCCGATTTTACAAGTCGTCGAAGAGTAGACGAGAGATAGCGGTGTAAACTTTTTCTCTCAGAACTGCGCGAAGACTTGTATTCCGGCTCAAAACAACGGGATACATCGTTTTAGATCGAAACTAGCACGATTAACGACACATCGATTTTACAAGTCGTCGAAGAGTAGACGAGAGAAAGGGTGTAAAACTTTTTCTCTCAGAACTGCGCGAAAACTTGTATTCCGGCTCAAAACAACGGGATACATCGTTTTAGAGCGATACTATCAAGATTCACGAGCATCGATTTTACATGTCGTCGAAGAGAACGAGAGAAATGTGTAAAACTTTTTCTCTCAGAACTGCGCAAAAACTTGTATTCCGGCTCAAAACAACGGGATACTTCGTTTTAGATTGAAACTAGCAAGATTCACGAGCATCGATTTTACAACTCGTCGAAGAGTAGACGAGAGAAAGGTGTAAACTTTTTCTCTCAGAACTGCGCGAAGACTTGTATTCCGGCTCAAAAACAACGGGATACATCGTTTTGGATCGAAACTAGCAAGATTAACGAGCATCGATTTTACAAGTCGACGAAGAGTAGACGAGAGAAAGGTGTAAACTTTTTCTCTCAGAACTGCGCGAAAACTTGTATTCCGGCTCAAAACAACGGGATACATCGTTTTAGATCGAAAACTAGCACGATTAACGACCATCGATTTTACAAGGTCGTCGAAGAGTAGACGAGAGAAAGGTGTAAACTTTTTCTCTCAGAACTGCGCGAAAACTTGTATTCCGGCTCAAAACAACGGGGATACATCGTTTTAGAGCGATACTATCAAGATTCACGAGCATCGATTTTACAAGTCGTCGAAGAGTAGACGAGAGAAAGGTGTAAACGTTTTCTCTCAGAACTGCGCGAAAAATTGTATTCCGGCTCAAAACAACGAGATACATTGTTTTAGATCGAAAGTAGCAAAATTCACGAGCATCGATTTAACAAGTCGTCGAAGAGTAGACGAGAGAAAGGTGTAAACTTTTTCTCTCAGAACTGCGCGAAAACTTGTATTCCGGCTCAAAACAACGGGATACATCGTTTTAGATCGAAACTAGCAAAATTCACGTGCATCGATTTTACAAGTCGTCGAAGAGTAGACGAGAGAAACGTGTAAACTTTTTCTCTCAGAACTGCGCAAAAACTTGTATTCCGGCTCAAAACAACGGGATACTTCGTTTTAGATCGAAACTAGCAAGATTCACGAGCATCGATTTTACAAGTCTTCGAAGTCGTCGAAGAGTAGAGCCCCGCCGCGGGTGGCTCAGTGGTTAGGGCGCGCTCGACTACTGATCCGGAGTTCCCCGGGTTCGAACCCGACCGCGGCGTGGCTGCGTTTTTATGGAGGAAAAAACGTTAAGGCGCCCGTGTGCTGTGCGATGTCAGTGCACGTTAAAGATCCCCAGGAGGTCGAAATTATGCCGGAGCCCTCCTCTACGGCAACCAATTCTTCCTTTCTTCTTTCACTTCCTCCTTTATTCCATTCCTTACGGCGCGGTTCAGGTGTCCAAAGATATATGAGACAGATACTGCGCCATTTCCTTTCCCCAAAAAAACCAATTATTATTATTATTAAGAGTAGACGAGAGAAAAGTGTAAACTTTTTCTCTCAGAACTGCGCGAAGACTTGTATTCCGGCTCAAAACAACGGGATACATCGTTTTAGATCGAAACTAGCAAGATTAACGAGCATCGATTTTTACAAGTCGACGAAGAGTAGACGACAGAAAGGTGTAAACTTTTTCTCTCAGAACTGCGCGAAAACTTGTATTCCGGCCCAAAACAACGGGATACATCGTTTTAGATCGAAACTAGCACGATTAACGAGCATCGATTTTACAAGTCGTCGAAGAGTAGACGAGAGAAAGGTGTAAACTTTTTCTCTCAGAACTGCGCGAAAACTTGTATTCCGGCTCAAAACAACGGGATACATCGTTTTAGATCGAAACTATCAAGATTCACCAGCATCGATTTTACAAGTCGTCGAAGAGTAGACGAGAGAAAGGTGTAAACTTTTTCTCTCAGAACTGCGCGAAAACTTGTATTCCGGCTCAAAACAACGGAATACATCGTTTTAGATCGAAACTATCAAGATTCACCAGCATCGATTTTACAAGTCGTCGAAGAGTAGACGAGAGAAAGGTGTAAACTTTTTCTCTCATAACTGCGCGAAAACTTGTATTCCGGCTCAAAACAACGGGATACATCGTTTTAGATCGAAACTAGCAAAATTCACGTGCATCGATTTTACAAGTCGTCGAAGAGTAGACGAGAGAAACGTGTAAACTTTTTCTCTCAGAACTTGCGCGAAAACTTGTATTCCGGCTCAAAACAACGGGATACATCGTTTTAGATCAAAACTAGAAAAATTCACGTGCATCGATTTTACAAGTCGTCGAAGAGTAGACGAGAGAAACGTGTAAACTTTTTCTCTCAGAACTGCGAGAAAACTTGTATTTCGGCTCAAAACAACGGGATACATCGTTTTAGATCGAAACTAGCAAGATTCACGAGCATTGATTTTACAAGTCGTCGAAGAGTAGACGAGAACAAGGTGTAAACTTTTTCGCTCAGAACTGCGCGAAAACTTGTATTCCGGCTCAAAACAACGGGATACATCGTTTTAGATCGAAACTAGCACGATTAACGAGCATCGATTTTACAAGTCGTCGAAGAGTAGACGAGAGATAGGTGTAAAACTTTTTCTCTCAGAACTGCGCGAAGACTTGTATTCCGGCTCAAAACAATGGGATACATCATTTTAGATCGAAACTAGCAAGATTAACGAGCATCAATTTTACAAGGTCGACGAAGAGTAGACGAGAAAAAGGTGTAAACTTTTTCTCTCAGGAACTGCGCGAAAACTTGTATTCTGGCCTCAAAACAACGGGATACATCGTTTTAAATCGAAACTAGCACGATTAACGAGCATCGATTTTACAAGTCGTCGAAGAGTAGACGAGAGAAAGGTGTAAACTTTTTCTCTCAGAACTGCGCGAAAACTTGTATTCCGGCTCAAAACAACGGAATACATCGTTTTAGATCGAAACTATCAAGATTCACCAGCATCGATTTTACAAGTCGTCGAAGAGTAGACGAGAGAAAGGTGTAAACTTTTTCTCTCATAACTGCGCGAAAACTTGTATTCCGGCTCAAAACAACGGGATACATCGTTTTAGATCGAAACTAGCAAAATTCACGTGCATCGATTTTACAAGTCGTCGAAGAGTAGACGAGAGAAACGTGTAAACTTTTTCTCTCAGAACTGCGAGAAAACGTGTATTTCGGCTCAAAAACAACGGGATACATCGTTTTAGATCGAAACTAGCAAGATTCACGAGCATCGATTTTACAAGTCGTCGAAGAGTAGACGAGAAAAGTGTGTAAACGTTTTCTCTCAGAACTGCGCGAAAACTTGTATTCCGGCTCAAAACAACGGGATACATCGTTTTAGATCGAAACTAGCACGATTAACGAGCATTGATTTTTCAAGTCGTCGAAGAGTAGACGAGAGATAGGTGTAAACTTTTTCTCTCAGAACTGCGCGAAAACTTGTATTCCGGCTCAAAACAACGGGATACATTGTTTTAGATCGAAACTAGCAAGATTCACGAGCATCGATTTTACATGTCGTCGAAGAGAACGAGAGAAAGGTGTAAACTTTTTCTCTCAGAACTGCGCAAAAACTTGTATTCCGGCTCAAAACAACGGGATACTTCGTTTTAGATCGAAACTAGCAAGATTCACGAGCATCGATTTTACAAGTCGTCGAAGAGTAGACGAGAAAAAGGTGTAAACTTTTTCTCTCAGAACTGCGCCAAAACTTGTATTCCGGTTCAAAACAACGGGATACTTCGTTTTAGATCGAAACTAGCAAGATTCACGAGCATCGATTTTACAAGTCGTCGAAGAGTAGACGAGAGAAAGGTGTAAACTTTTTCTCTCAGAACTGCGCGAAGACTTGTATTCCGGCTCAAAACAACGGGATACATCCTTTAGATCGAAACTAGCAAGATTAACGAGCATCGATTTTACAAGTCGACGAAGAGTAGACGAGAGAAAGGTGTAAACTTTTTCTCTCAGAACTGCTCGAAAACTTGTATTCCGGCTCAAAACAACGGGATACATTGTTTTAGATCGAAAGTAGCAAAATTCACGAGCATCGATTTAACAAGTCGTCGAAGAGTAGACGAGAGAAAGGTGTAAACTTTTTCTCTCAGAACTGCGCGAAAACTTGTATTCCGGCTCAAAACAACGGGATACATCGTTTTAGATCAAAACTAGCAAAATTCACGTGCATCGATTTTACAAGTCGTCGAAGAGTAGACGAGAGAAACGTGTAAACTTTTTCTCTCAGAACTGCGAGAAAACTTGTATTTCGGCTCAAAACAACGGGATACATCGTTTTAGATCGAAACTAGCAAGATTCACGAGCATTGATTTTACAAGTCGTCGAAGAGTAGACGAGAACAAGGTGTAAACTTTTTCGCTCAGAACTGCGCGAAAACTTGTATTCCGGCTCAAAACAACGGGATACATCGTTTTAGATCGAAACTAGCACGATTAACGAGCATCGATTTTACAAGTCGTCGAAGAGTAGACGAGAGATTGGTGTAAACTTTTTCTCTCAGAACTGCGCGAAGACTTGTATTCCGGCTCAAAACAACGGGATACATCGTTTTAGATCGAAACTAGCACGATTAACGACCATCGATTTTACAAGTCGTCGAAGAGTAGACGAGAGAAAGGTGTAAACTTTTTCTCTCAGAACTGCGCGAAAACTTGTATTCCGGCTCAAAACAACGGGATACATCGTTTTAGATCGAAACTAGCACGATTAACGACCATCGATTTTACAAGTCGTCGAAGAGTAGACGAGAGAAAGGTGTAAACTTTTTCTCTCAGAACTGCGCGAAAACTTGTATTCCGGCTCAAAACAACGGGATACATCGTTTTAGAGCGATACTATCAAGATTCACGAGCATCGATTTTACAAGTCGTCGAAGAGTAGACGAGAGAAAGGTGTAAACGTTTTCTCTCAGAACTGCGCGAAAAATTGTATTCCGGCTCAAAACAACGAGATACATTGTTTTAGATCGAAAGTAGCAAAATTCACGAGCATCGATTTAACAAGTCGTCGAAGAGTAGACGAGAGAAAGGTGTAAACTTTTTCTCTCAGAACTGCGCGAAAACTTGTATTCCGGCTCAAAACAACGGGATACATCGTTTTAGATCGAAACTAGCAAAATTCACGTGCATCGATTTTACAAGTCGTCGAAGAGTAGACGAGAGAAACGTGTAAATTTTTTCTCTCAGAACTGCGCAAAAACTTGTATTCCGGCTCAAAACAACGGGATACTTCGTTTTAGATCGAAACTAGCAAGATTCACGAGCATCGATTTTACAAGTCTTCGAAGTCGTCGAAGAGTAGAGCCCCGCCGCGGTGGCTCAGTGGTTAGGGCGCTCGTTTACTGATCCGGAGTTCCCGGGTTCGAACCCGACCGCGGCGGCTGCGTTTTTATGGAGGAAAAACATTAAGGCGCCCGTGTGCTGTGCGATGTCAGTGCACGTTAAAGATCCCCAGGAGGTCGAAATTATGCCGGAGCCCTCCTCTACGGCACCAATTCTTCCTTTCTTCTTTCACTTCCTCCTTTATTCCATCCCTTACGGCGCGGTTCAGGTGTCCAAAGATATATGAGACAGATACTGCGCCATTTCCTTTCCCCAAAAAAACCAATTATTATTATTATTAAGAGTAGACGAGAGAAAAGTGTAAACTTTTTCTCTCAGAACTGCGCGAAGACTTGTATTCCGGCTCAAAACAACGGGATACATCGTTTTAGATCGAAACTAGCAAGATTAACGAGCATCGATTTTACAAGTCGACGAAGAGTAGACGACAGAAAGGTGTAAACTTTTTCTCTCAGAACTGCGCGAAAACTTGTATTCCGGCCCAAAACAACGGGATACATCGTTTTAGATCGAAACTAGCACGATTAACGAGCATCGATTTTACAAGTCGTCGAAGAGTAGACGAGAGAAAGGTGTAAACTTTTTCTCTCAGAACTGCGCGAAAACTTGTATTCCGGCTCAAAACAACGGGATACATCGTTCTAGAGCGATACTATCAAGATTCACGAGCATCGATTTTACAAGTCGTCGAAGAGTAGACGAGAGAAAGGTGTAAAGCTTTTCTCTCAGAACTGCGCGAAAAATTGTATTCCGGCTCAAAACAACGAGATACATTGTTTTAGATCGAAAGTAGCAAAATTCACGAGCATCGATTTAACAAGTCGTCGAAGAGTAGACGAGAGAAAGGTGTAAACTTTTTCTCTCAGAACTGCTCGAAAACTTGTATTCCGGCTCAAAACAACGGGATACATTGTTTTAGATCGAAAGTAGCAAAATTCACGAGCATCGATTTAACAAGTCGTCGAAGAGTAGACGAGAGAAAGGTGTAAACTTTTTCTCTCAGAACTGCGCGAAAACTTGTATTCCGGCTCAAAACAACGGGATACATCGTTTTAGATCAAAACTAGCAAAATTCACGTGCATCGATTTTACAAGTCGTCGAAGAGTAGACGAGAGAAACGTGTAAACTTTTTCTCTCAGAACTGCGAGAAAACTTGTATTTCGGCTCAAAACAACGGGATACATCGTTTGAGATCGAAACTAGCAAGATTCACGAGCATTGATTTTACAAGTCGTCGAAGAGTAGACGAGAACAAGGTGTAAACTTTTTCGCTCAGAACCGCGCGAAAACTTGTATTCCAGCTCAAAACAACGGGATACATCGTTTTAGATCGAAACTAGCACGATTAACGAGCATCGATTTTACAAGTCGTCGAAGAGTAGACGAGAGATAGGTGTAAACTTTTTCTCTCAGAACTGCGCGAAGACTTGTATTCCGGCTCAAAACAACGGGATACATCATTTTAGATCGAAACTAGCAAGATTAACGAGCATCAATTTTACAAGTCGACGAAGAGTAGACGAGAAAAAGGTGTAAACTTTTTCTCTCAGAACTGCGCGAAAACTTGTATTCTGGCTCAAAACAACGGGATACATCGTTTTAAATCGAAACTAGCACGATTAACGAGCATCGATTTTACAAGTCGTCGAAGAGTAGACGAGAGAAAGGTGTAAACTTTTTCTCTCAGAACTGCGCGAAAACTTGTATTCCGGCTCAAAACAACGGAATACATCGTTTTAGATCGAAACTATCAAGATTCACCAGCATCGATTTTACAAGTCGTCGAAGAGTAGACGAGAGAAAGGTGTAAACTTTTTCTCTCATAACTGCGCGAAAACTTGTATTCCGGCTCAAAACAACGGGATACATCGTTTTAGATCGAAACTAGCAAAATTCACGTGCATCGATTTTACAAGTCGTCGAAGAGTAGACGAGAGAAACGTGTAAACTTTTTCTCTCAGAACTGCGAGAAAACGTGTATTTCGGCTCAAAACAACGGGATACATCGTTTTAGATCGAAACTAGCAAGATTCACGAGCATCGATTTTACAAGTCGTCGAAGAGTAGACGAGAAAAGGGTGTAAACGTTTTCTCTCAGAACTGCGCGAAAACTTGTATTCCGGCTCAAAACAACGGGATACATCGTTTTAGATCGAAACTAGCACGATTAACGAGCATTGATTTTACAAGTCGTCGAAGAGTAGACGAGAGATAGGTGTAAACTTTTTCTCTCAGAACTGCGCGAAAACTTGTATTCCGGCTCAAAACAACGGGATACATTGTTTTAGATCGAAACTAGCAAGATTCACGAGCATCGATTTTACATGTCGTCGAAGAGAACGAGAGAAAGGTGTAAACTTTTTCTCTCAGAACTGCGCAAAAACTTGTATTCCGGCTCAAAACAACGGGATACTTCGTTTTAGATCGCAACTAGCAAGATTCACGAGCATCGATTTTACAAGTCGTCGAAGAGAAGACGAGAAAAAGGTGTAAACTTTTTCTCTCAGAACTGCGCGAAAACTTGTATTCCGGTTCAAAACAACGGGATACTTCGTTTTAGATCGAAACTAGCAAGATTCACGAGCATCGATTTTACAAGTCGTCGAAGAGTAGACGAGAGAAAGGTGTAAACTTTTTCTCTCAGAACTGCGCGAAGACATGTATTCCGGCTCAAAACAACGGGATACATCATTTAGATCGAAACTAGCAAGATTAACGAGCATCGATTTTACAAGTCGACGAAGAGTAGACGAGAGAAAGGTGTAAACCTTTTCTCTCAGAACTGCTCGAAAACTTGTATTCCGGCTCAAAACAACGGGATACATTGTTTTAGATCTAAAGTAGCAAAATTCACGAGCATCGATTTAACAAGTCGTCGAAGAGTAGACGAGAGAAAGGTGTAAACTTTTTCTCTCAGAACTGCGCGAAAACTTGTATTCCGGCTCAAAACAACGGGATACATCGTTTTAGATCAAAACTAGCAAAATTCACGTGCATCGATTTTACAAGTCGTCGAAGAGTAGACGAGAGAAACGTGTAAACTTTTTCTCTCAGAACTGCGAGAAAACTTGTATTTCGGCTCAAAACAACGGGATACATCGTTTTAGATCGAAACTAGCAAGATTCACGAGCATTGATTTTACAAGTCGTCGAAGAGTAGACGAGAACAAGGTGTAAACTTTTTCGCTCAGAACTGCGCGAAAACTTGTATTCCGGCTCAAAACAACGGGATACATCGTTTTAGATCGAAACTAGCACGATTAACGAGCATCGATTTTACAAGTCGTCGAAGAGTAGACGAGAGATAGGTGTAAACTTTTTCTCTCAGAACTGCGCGAAGACTTGTATTCCGGCTCAAAACAACGGGATACATCATTTTAGATCGAAACTAGCAAGATTAACGAGCATCAATTTTACAAGTCGACGAAGAGTAGACGAGAAAAAGGTGTAAACTTTTTCTCTCAGAACTGCGCGAAAACTTGTATTCCGGCTCAAAACAACGGGATACATCGTTTTAAATCGAAACTAGCACGATTAACGAGCATCGATTTTACAAGTCGTCGAAGAGTAGACGAGAGAAAGGTGTAAACTTTTTCTCTCAGAACTTCGCGAAAACTTGTATTCCGGCTCAAAACAACGGAATACATCGTTTTAGATCGAAACTATCAAGATTCACCAGCATCGATTTTACAAGTCGTCGAAGAGTAGACGAGAGAAAGGTGTAAACTTTTTCTCTCATAACTGCGCGAAAACTTGTATTCCGGCTCAAAACAACGGGATACATCGTTTTAGATCGAAACTAGCAAAATTCACGTGCATCGATTTTACAAGTCGTCGAAGAGTAGACGAGAGAAACGTGTAAACTTTTTCTCTCAGAACTGCGAGAAAACGTGTATTTCGGCTCAAAACAACGGGATACATCGTTTTAGATCGAAACTAGCAAGATTCACCAGCATCGATTTTACAAGTCGTCGAAGAGTAGACGAGAAAAGGGTGTAAACGTTTTCTCTCAGAACTGCGCGAAAACTTGTATTCCGGCTCAAAACAACGGGATACATCGTTTTAGATCGAAACTAGCACGATTAACGAGCATTGATTTTACAAGTAGTCGAAGAGTAGACGAGAGATAGGTGTAAACTTTTTCTCTCAGAACTGCGCGAAAACTTGTATTCCGGCTCAAAACAACGGGATACATTGTTTTAGATCGAAACTAGCACGATTAACGAGCATCGATTTTACAAGTCGTCGAAGAGTAGACGAGAGATAGGTGTAAACTTTTTCTCTCAGAACTGCGCGAAGACTTGTATTCCGGCTCAAAACAACGGGATACATCATTTTAGATCGAAACTAGCAAGATTAACGAGCAACAATTTTACAAGTCGACGAAGAGTAGACGAGAAAAAGGTGTAAACTTTTTCTCTCAGAACTGCGCGAAAACTTGTATTCCGGCTCAAAACAACGGGATACATCGTTTTAAATCGAAACTAGCACGATTAACGAGCATCGATTTTACAAGTCGTCGAAGAGTAGACGAGAGAAAGGTGTAAACTTTTTCTCTCAGAACTGCGCGAAAACTTGTATTCCGGCTCAAAACAACGGAATACATCGTTTTAGATCGAAACTATCAAGATTCACCAGCATCGATTTTACAAGTCGTCGAAGAGTAGACGAGAGAAAGGTGTAAACTTTTTCTCTCATAACTGCGCGAAAACTTGTATTCCGGCTCAAAACAACGGGATACATCGTTTTAGATCGAAACTAGCAAAATTCACGTGCATCGATTTTACAAGTCGTCGAAGAGTAGACGAGAGAAACGTGTAAACTTTTTCTCTCAGAACTGCGAGAAAACGTGTATTTCGGCTCAAAACAACGGGATACATCGTTTTAGATCGAAACTAGCAAGATTCACCAGCATCGATTTTACAAGTCGTCGAAGAGTAGACGAGAAAAGGGTGTAAACGTTTTCTCTCAGAACTGCGCGAAAACTTGTATTCCGGCTCAAAACAACGGGATACATCGTTTTAGATCGAAACTAGCACGATTAACGAGCATTGATTTTACAAGTCGTCGAAGAGTAGACGAGAGATAGGGGTAAACTTTTTCTCTCAGAACTGCGCGAAAACTTGTATTCCGGCTCAAAACAACGGAATACATCGTTTTAGATCGAAACTATCAAGATTCACCAGCATCGATTTTACAAGTCGTCGAAGAGTAGACGAGAAAAGGGTGTAAACGTTTTCTCTCAGAACTGCGCGAAAACTTGTATTCCGGCTCAAAACAACGGGATACATCGTTTTAGATCGAAACTAGCACGATTAACGAGCATTGATTTTACAAGTCGTCGAAGAGTAGACGAGAGATAGGTGTAAACTTTTTCTCTCAGAACTGCGCGAAAACTTGTATTCCGGCTCAAAACAACGGGATACATTGTTTTAGATCGTAACTAGCAAGATTCACGAGCATCGATTTTACATGTCGTCGAAGAGAACGAGAGAAAGGTGTAAACTTTTTCTCTCAGAACTGCGCAAAAACTTGTATTCCGGCTCAAAACAACGGGATACTTCGTTTTAGATCGAAACTAGCAAGATTCACGAGCATCGATTTTACAAGTCGTCGAAGAGTAGACGAGAAAAGGGTGTAAACTTTTTCTCTCAGAACTGCGCGAAAACTTGTATTCCGGTTCAAAACAACGGGATACACCGTTTTAGATCGAAACTAGCAAGATTCACGAGCATCGATTTTCCAAGTCGTCGCAGAGTAGACGAGAGAAAGGTGTAAATTTTTCTCTCAGAACGGCGCGAAAAGTTGTATTCCGGCTCAAAACAACGGAATACATCGTTTTAGATCGAAACTAGCAAGATTCACGAGCATCGATTTAACAAGTCGTCGAAGGGTAGACGAGAGATAGGTGTAAACTTTTTCTCTCAGAACTGCGCAAAAACTTGTATTGCGGCTCAAAACAACGGGATACATCGTTTTAGATCAAGACAAGCAAAATTCACGAGCATCGATTTTACAAGTCGTCGAAGAGTAGACGAGAGAAACGTGTAAACTTTTTCTCTCAGAACTGCGAGAAAACTTGTATTTCGGCTCATAACAACGGGATACATCGTTTTAGATCGAAGCTATCAAGATTCACCAGCATCGATTTTACAAGTCGTCGAAGAGTAGACGAGAGAAAGGTGTAAACTTTTTCTCTCAGAACTGCGCGAAAACTTATATTCCGGCTCAAAACAACGGGATACATCGTTTTAGAGCGATACTATCGAGATTCACAAGCATCGATTCTACAAGTCGTCGAAGAGTAGACGAGAAAAAGGTGTAAACTTTTTCTCTCAGAACTGCGCAAAAACTGGTATTCCGGCTCAAAACAACGGGATACTTCGTTTTAGATCGAAACTAGCAAGATTCACGAGCATCGATTTTACAAGTCGTCGAAGAGTAGACGAGAAAAAGGTGTAAACTTTTTCTCTCAGAACTGCGCGAAAACTTGTATTCCGGTTCAAAACAACGGGATACTTCGTTTTAGATCGAAACTAGCAAGATTCACGAGCATCGATTTTACAAGTCGTCGAAGAGTAGACGAGAGAAAGGTGTAAACTTTTTCTCTCATAACTGCGCGAAAACTTGTATTCCGGCTCAAAACAACGGGATACATCGTTTTAGATCGAAACTAGCAAAATTCACGTGCATCGATTTTACAAGTCGTCGAAGAGTAGACGAGAGAAACGTGTAAACTTTTTCTCTCAGAACTGCGAGAAAACGTGTATTTCGGCTCAAAACAACGGGATACATCGTTTTAGATCGAAACTAGCAAGATTCACGAGCATCGATTTTACAAGTCGTCGAAGAGTAGACGAGAAAAGGGTGTAAACGTTTTCTCTCAGAACTGCGCGAAAACTTGTATTCCGACTCAAAACAACGGGATACATCGTTTTAGATCGAAACTAGCACGATTAACGAGCATTGATTTTACAAGTCGTCGAAGAGTAGACGAGAGATAGGTGTAAACTTTTTCTCTCAGAACTGCGCGAAAACTTGTATTCCGGCTCAAAACAACGGGATACATTGTTTTAGATCGAAACTAGCAAGATTCACGAGCATCGATTTTACATGTCGTCGAAGAGAACGAGAGAAAGGTGTAAACTTTTTCTCTCAGAACTGCGCAAAAACTGGTATTCCGGCTCAAAACAACGGGATACTTCGTTTTAGATCGAAACTAGCAAGAATCACGAGCATCGATTTTACAAGTCGTCGAAGAGTAGACGAGAAAAAGGTGTAAACTTTTTCTCTCAGAACTGCGCGAAAACTTGTATTCCGGTTCAAAACAACGGGATACTTCGTTTTAGATCGAAACTAGCAAGATTCACGAGCATCGATTTTACAAGTCGTCGAAGAGTAGACGAGAGAAAGGTGTAAACTTTTTTTCTCAGAACTGCGCGAAGACTTGTATTCCGGCTCAAAACAACGGGATACATCATTTAGATCAAAACTAGCAAGATTAACGAGCATCGATTTTACAAGTCGACGAAGAGTAGACGAGAGAAAGGTGTAAACGTTTTCTCTCAGAACTGCGCGAAAACTTGTATTCCGGCTCAAAACAACGGGATACATCGTTTTAGATAGAAACTAGCACGATTAACGAGCATCGATTTTACAAGTCGTCGAAGAGTAGACGAGAGAAAGGTGTAAACTTTTTCTCTAAGAACTGCGCGAAAACTGGTATTCCGGCTCAAAACAACGGGATACATTCTTTTAGAACGAAACTATCAAGATTCACGAGCATCGATTTTACAAGTCGTCGAAGAGTAGACGAGAGAAAGGTGTAAACCTCTTCTCTCAGAACTGCGCGAAAACTTGTATTCCGGCTCAAAACAACGGGATACATCGTTTTAGATCGAAACTAGCAAGATTCACGAGCATCGATTTTCCTAGTCGTCGCAGAGTAGACGAGAGAAAGGTGTAAATTTTTCTCTCAGAACGGCGCGAAAAGTTGTATTCCGGCTCAAAACAACGGAATACATCGTTTTAGATCGAAACTATCAAGATTCACGAGCATCGATTTTACAAGTCGTCGAAGAGTAGACGAGAGAAAGGTGTAAACTTTTTCTCTCAGAACTGCGCGAAAAAATTGTATTCCGGTTCAAAACAACGGGATACATCGTTTTAGATCGAAACTAGCAAGATTAACGAGCATCGATTTTACAAGTCGTCGAAGAGTAGACGAGAAAAAGGTGTAAACTTTTTCTCTCAGAACTGCGCGAAAACTTGTATTCCGGCACAAAACAACGGGATACATCGTTTTAGAGCGATACTATCGAGATTCACGAGCATCGATTCTACAAGTCGTCGAAGAGTAGACGAGAAAAAGGTGTAAACTTTTTCTCTCAGAACTGCGCGAAAACTTGTATTCCGGTTCAAAACAACGGGATACTTCGTTTTAGATCGAAACTAGCAAGATTCACGAGCATCGATTTAACAAGTCGTCGAAGGGTAGACGAGAGAAACGTGTAAACTTTTTCTCTCAGAACTGCGAGAAAACTTGTATTTCGGCTCATAACAACGGGATACATCGTTTTAGATCGAAGCTATCAAGATTCACCACCATCGATTTTACAAGTCGTCGAAGAGTAGACGAGAGAAAGGTGTAAACTTTTTCTCTCAGAACTGCGCGAAAACTTGTATTCCGGCTCAAAACAACGGGATACATCGTTTTAGAGCGATACTATCGAGATTCACAAGCATCGATTCTACAAGTCGTCGAAGAGTAGACGAGAAAAAGGTGTAAACTTTTTCTCTCAGAACTGCGCGAAAACTTGTATTCCGGTTCAAAACAACGGATACTTCGTTTTAGATCGAAACTAGCAAGATTCACGAGCATCGATTTTACAAGTCGTCGAAGAGTAGACGAGAGAAAGGTGTAAACTTTTTCTCTCAGAACTGCGCGAAGACTTGTATTCCGGCTCAAAACAACGGGATACATCATTTAGATCGAAACTAGCAAGATTAACGAGCATCGATTTTACAAGTCGACGAAGAGTAGACGAGAGAAAGGTGTAAACGTTTTCTCTCAGAACTGCGCGAAAACTTGTATTCCGGCTCAAAACAACGGGATACATCGTTTTAGATAGAAACTAGCACGATTAACGAGCATCGATTTTACAAGTCGTCGAAGAGTAGACGAGAGAAAGGTGTAAACTTTTTCTCTCAGAACTGCGCGAAAACTGGTATTCCGGCTCAAAACAACGGGATACATTGTTTTAGAACGAAACTATCAAGATTCACGAGCATCGATTTTACAAGTCGTCGAAGAGTAGACGAGAGAAAGGTGTAAACGTTTTCTCTCAGAACTGCGCGAAAACTTGTATTCCGGCTCAAAACAACGGGATACATCGTTTTAGATCGAAACTAGCAAGATTCACGAGCATCGATTTTCCAAGTCGTCGCAGAGTAGACGAGAGAAAGGTGTAAATTTTTCTCTCAGAACTGCGCGAAAAAATTGTATTCCGGTTCAAAACAACGGGATACATCGTTTTAGATCGAAACTAGCAAGATTAACGAGCATCGATTTTACAAGTCGTCGAAGAGTAGACGAGAAAAAGGTGTAAACTTTTTCTCTCAGAACTGCGCGAAAACTTGTATTCCGGCTCAAAACAACGGGATACATCGTTTTAGATCGAAACTAGCAAGATTCACGAGCATCGATTTTACAAGTCGTCGAAGAGTAGACGAGAGAAAGGTGTAAACTTTTCCTCTCAGAACTGCGCGAAGACTTGTATTCCGGCTCAAAACAACGGGATACATCATTTAGATCGAAACTAGCAAGATTAACGAGCATCGATTTTACAAGTCGACGAAGAGTAGACGAGAGAAAGGTGTAAACGTTTTCTCTCATAACTGCGCGAAAACTTGTATTCCGGCTCAAAACAACGGGATACATCGTTTTAGATAGAAACTAGCACGATTAACGAGCATCGATTTTACAAGTCGTCGAAGAGTAGACGAGAGAAAGGTGTAAACTTTTTCTCTCAGAACTGCGCGAAAACTGGTATTCCGGCTCAAAACAACGGGATACATTGTTTTAGAACGAAACTATCAAGATTAACGAGCATCGATTTTACAAGTCGACGAAGAGTAGACGAGAGAAAGGTGTAAACTTTTTCTCTCAGAACTGCGCGAAGACTTGTATTCCGGCTCAAAACAACGGGATACATCGTTTTAGATCGAAACTAGCAAGATTAACGAGCATCGATTTTACAAGTCGACGAAGAGTAGACGAGAGAAAGGTGTAAACTTTTTCTCTCTGAACTGCGCGAAAACTTGTATTCCGGCTCAAAACAACGGGATACATCGTTTTAGATCGAAACTAGCACGATTAACGACCATCGATTTTACAAGTCGTCGAAGAGTAGACGAGAGAAAGGTGTAAACTTTTTCTCTCAGAACTGCGCGAAAAAATTGTATTCCGGTTCAAAACAACGGGATACATCGTTTTAGATCGAAACTAGCAAGATTAACGAGCATCGATTTTACAAGTCGTCGAAGAGTAGACGAGAAAAAGGTGTAAACTTTTTCTCTCAGAACTGCGCGAAAACTTGTATTCCGGCTCAAAACAACGGGATACATCGTTTTAGATCGAAACTAGCAAGATTCACGAGCATCGATTTTACATGTCGTCGAAGAGAACGAGAGAAAGGTGTAAACTTTTTCTCTCAGAACTGCGCAAAAACTTGTATTCCGGCTCAAAACAACGGGATACTTCGTTTTAGATTGAAACTAGCAAGATTCACGAGCATCGATTTTACAACTCGTCGAAGAGTAGACGAGAGAAAGGTGTAAACTTTTTCTCTCAGAACTGCGCGAAGACTTGTATTCCGGCTCAAAACAACGGGATACATCGTTTTAGATCGAAACTAGCACGATTAACGAGCATTGATTTTACAAGTCGTCGAAGAGTAGACGAGAGATAGGTGTAAACTTTTTCTCTCAGAACTGCGCGAAAACTTGTATTCCGGCTCAAAACAACGGGATACATTGTTTTAGATCGAAACTAGCAAGATTCACGAGCATCGATTTTACATGTCGTCGAAGAGAACGAGAGAAAGGTGTAAACTTTTTCTCTCAGAACTGCGCAAAAACTGGTATTCCGGCTCAAAACAACGGGATACTTCGTTTTAGATCGAAACTAGCAAGATTCACGAGCATCGATTTTACAAGTCGTCGAAGAGTAGACGAGAAAAAGGTGTAAACTTTTTCTCTCAGAACTGCGCGAAAACTTGTATTCCGGTTCAAAACAACGGGATACTTCGTTTTAGATCGAAACTAGCAAGATTCACGAGCAACGATTTTACAAGTCGTCGAAGAGTAGACGAGAGAAAGGTGTAAACGTTTTCTCTCAGAACTGCGCGAAAACTTGTATTCCGGCTCAAAACAACGGGATACATCGTTTTAGATAGAAACTAGCACGATTAACGAGCATCGATTTTACAAGTCGTCGAAGAGTAGACGAGAGAAAGGTGTAAACTTTTTCTCTCAGAACTGCGCGAAAACTGGTATTCCGGCTCAAAACAACGGGATACATTGTTTTAGAACGAAACTATCAAGATTCACGAGCATCGATTTTACAAGTCGTCGAAGAGTAGACGAGAGAAAGGTGTAAACGTTTTCTCTCAGAACTGCGCGAAAACTTGTATTCCGGCTCAAAACAACGGGATACATCGTTTTAGATCGAAACTAGCAAGATTCACGAGCATCGATTTTCCAAGTCGTCGCAGAGTAGACGAGAGAAAGGTGTAAATTTTTCTCTCAGAACTGCGCGAAAAAATTGTATTCCGGTTCAAAACAACGGGATACATCGTTTTAGATCGAAACTAGCAAGATTCACGAGCATCGATTTTCCAAGTCGTCGCAGAGTAGACGAGAGAAAGGTGTAAATTTTTCTCTCAGAACGGCGCGAAAAGTTGTATTCCGGCTCAAAACAACGGAATACATCGTTTTAGAACGAAACTATCAAGATTCACGAGCATCGATTTTACAAGTCGTCGAAGAGTAGACGAGAGAAATGTGTAAACGTCTTCTCTCAGAACTGCGCGAAAACTTGTATTCCGGCTCAAAACAACGGGATACACCGTTTTAGATCGAAACTAGCAAGATTCACGAGCATCGATTTTCCAAGTCGTCGCAGAGTAGACGAGAGAAAGGTGTAAATTTTTCTCTCAGAACGGCGCGAAAAGTTGTATTCCGGCTCAAAACAACGGAATACATCGTTTTAGATCGAAACTAGCAAGATTCACGAGCATCGATTTAACAAGTCGTCGAAGGGTAGACGAGAGATAGGTGTAAACTTTTTCTCTCAGAACTGCGCAAAAACTTGTATTGCGGCTCAAAACAACGGGATACATCGTTTTAGATCAAGACAAGCAAAATTCACGAGCATCGATTTTACAAGTCGTCGAAGAGTAGACGAGAGAAACGTGTAAACTTTTTCTCTCAGAACTGCGAGAAAACTTGTATTTCGGCTCATAACAACGGGATACATCGTTTTAGATCGAAGCTATCAAGATTCACCAGCATCGATTTTACAAGTCGTCGAAGAGTAGACGAGAGAAAGGTGTAAACTTTTTCTCTCAGAACTGCGCGAAAACTTGTATTCCGGCTCAAAACAACGGGATACATCGTTTTAGAGCGATACTATCGAGATTCACAAGCATCGATTCTACAAGTCGTCGAAGAGTAGACGAGAAAAAGGTGTAAACTTTTCCTCTCAGAACTGCGCGAAGACTTGTATTCCGGCTCAAAACAACGGGATACATCATTTAGATCGAAACTAGCAAGATTAACGAGCATCGATTTTACAAGTCGACGAAGAGTAGACGAGAGAAAGGTGTAAACGTTTTCTCTCAGAACTGCGCGAAAACTTGTATTCCGGCTCAAAACAACGGGATACATCGTTTTAGATAGAAACTAGCACGATTAACGAGCATCGATTTTACAAGTCGTCGAAGAGTAGACGAGAGAAAGGTGTAAACTTTTTCTCTCAGAACTGCGCGAAAACTGGTATTCCGGCTCAAAACAACGGGATACATTGTTTTAGAACGAAACTATCAAGATTAACGAGCATCGATTTTACAAGTCGACGAAGAGTAGACGAGAGAAAGGTGTAAACTTTTTCTCTCAGAACTGCGCGAAGACTTGTATTCCGGCTCAAAACAACGGGATACATCGTTTTAGATCGAAACTAGCAAGATTAACGAGCATCGATTTTACAAGTCGACGAAGAGTAGACGAGAGAAAGGTGTAAACTTTTTCTCTCTGAACTGCGCGAAAACTTGTATTCCGGCTCAAAACAACGGGATACATCGTTTTAGATCGAAACTAGCACGATTAACGACCATCGATTTTACAAGTCGTCGAAGAGTAGACGAGAGAAAGGTGTAAACTTTTTCTCTCAGAACTGCGCGAAAACTTGTATTCCGGCTCAAAACAACGGGATACATCGTTTTAGATCGAAACTATCAAGATTCACCAGCATCGATTTTACAAATCGTCGCAGAGTAGACGAGAGAAAGGTGTAAATTTTTCTCTCAGAACTGCGCGAAAAAATTGTATTCCGGTTCAAAACAACGGGATACATCGTTTTAGATCGAAACTAGCAAGATTAACGAGCATCGATTTTACAAGTCGTCGAAGAGTAGACGAGAAAAAGGTGTAAACTTTTTCTCTCAGAACTGCGCGAAAACTTGTATTCCGGCTCAAAACAACGGGATACATCGTTTTAGATCGAAACTAGCAAGATTCACGAGCATCGATTTTACATGTCGTCGAAGAGAACGAGAGAAAGGTGTAAACTTTTTCTCTCAGAACTGCGCAAAAACTTGTATTCCGGCTCAAAACAACGGGATACTTCGTTTTAGATTGAAACTAGCAAGATTCACGAGCATCGATTTTACAACTCGTCGAAGAGTAGACGAGAGAAAGGTGTAAACTTTTTCTCTCAGAACTGCGCGAAGACTTGTATTCCGGCTCAAAACAACGGGATACATCGTTTTAGATCGAAACTAGCACGATTAACGAGCATTGATTTTACAAGTCGTCGAAGAGTAGACGAGAGATAGGTGTAAACTTTTTCTCTCAGAACTGCGCGAAAACTTGTATTCCGGCTCAAAACAACGGGATACATTGTTTTAGATCGAAACTAGCAAGATTCACGAGCATCGATTTTACATGTCGTCGAAGAGAACGAGAGAAAGGTGTAAACTTTTTCTCTCAGAACTGCGCAAAAACTGGTATTCCGGCTCAAAACAACGGGATACTTCGTTTAGATCGAAACTAGCAAGATTCACGAGCATCGATTTTACAAGTCGTCGAAGAGTAGACGAGAAAAAGGTGTAAACTTTTTCTCTCAGAACTGCGCGAAAACTTGTATTCCGGTTCAAAACAACGGGATACTTCGTTTTAGATCGAAACTAGCAAGATTCACGAGCAACGATTTTACAAGTCGTCGAAGAGTAGACGAGAGAAAGGTGTAAACGTTTTCTCTCAGAACTGCGCGAAAACTTGTATTCCGGCTCAAAACAACGGGATACATCGTTTTAGATAGAAACTAGCACGATTAACGAGCATCGATTTTACAAGTCGTCGAAGAGTAGACGAGAGAAAGGTGTAAACTTTTTCTCTCAGAACTGCGCGAAAACTGGTATTCCGGCTCAAAACAACGGGATACATTGTTTTAGAACGAAACTATCAAGATTCACGAGCATCGATTTTACAAGTCGTCGAAGAGTAGACGAGAGAAAGGTGTAAACGTTTTCTCTCAGAACTGCGCGAAAACTTGTATTCCGGCTCAAAACAACGGGATACATCGTTTTAGATCGAAACTAGCAAGATTCACGAGCATCGATTTTCCAAGTCGTCGCAGAGTAGACGAGAGAAAGGTGTAAATTTTTCTCTCAGAACTGCGCGAAAAAATTGTATTCCGGTTCAAAACAACGGGATACATCGTTTTAGATCGAAACTAGCAAGATTCACGAGCATCGATTTTCCAAGTCGTCGCAGAGTAGACGAGAGAAAGGTGTAAATTTTTCTCTCAGAACGGCGCGAAAAGTTGTATTCCGGCTCAAAACAACGGAATACATCGTTTTAGATCGAAACTAGCAAGATTAACGAGCATCGATTTTACAAGTCGTCGAAGAGTAGACGAGAAAAAGGTGTAAACTTTTTCTCTCAGAACTGCGCGAAATCTTGTATTCCGGCTCAAAACAACGGGATACATCGTTTTAGAACGAAACTATCAAGATTCACGAGCATCGATTTTACAAGTCGTCGAAGAGTAGACGAGAGAAATGTGTAAACGTCTTCTCTCAGAACTGCGCGAAAACTTGTATTCCGGCTCAAAACAACGGGATACACCGTTTTAGATCGAAACTAGCAAGATTCACGAGCATCGATTTTCCAAGTCGTCGCAGAGTAGACGAGAGAAAGGTGTAAATTTTTCTCTCAGAACGGCGCGAAAAGTTGTATTCCGGCTCAAAACAACGGGATACATCGTTTTAGATCGAAACTAGCAAGATTCACGAGCATCGATTTAACAAGTCGTCGAAGGGTAGACGAGAGATAGGTGTAAACTTTTTCTCTCAGAACTGCGCAAAAACTTGTATTGCGGCTCAAAACAACGGGATACATCGTTTTAGATCAAGACAAGCAAAATTCACGAGCATCGATTTTACAAGTCGTCGAAGAGTAGACGAGAGAAACGTGTAAACTTTTTCTCTCAGAACTGCGAGAAAACTTGTATTTCGGCTCATAACAACGGGATACATCGTTTTAGATCGAAGCTATCAAGATTCACCAGCATCGATTTTACAAGTCGTCGAAGAGTAGACGAGAGAAAGGTGTAAACTTTTTCTCTCAGAACTGCGCGAAAACTTGTATTCCGGCTCAAAACAACGGGATACATCGTTTTAGAGCGATACTATCGAGATTCACAAGCATCGATTCTACAAGTCGTCGAAGAGTAGACGAGAAAAAGGTGTAAACTTTTTCTCTCAGAACTGCGCGAAAACTTGTATTCCGGTTCAAAACAACGGGATACTTCGTTTTAGATCGAAACTAGCAAGATTCACGAGCATCGATTTTACAAGTCGTCGAAGAGTAGACGAGAGAAAGGTGTAAACTTTTTCTCTCAGAACTGCGCGAAGACTTGTATTCCGGCTCAAAACAACGGGATACATCATTTAGATCGAAACTAGCAAGATTAACGAGCATCGATTTTACAAGTCGACGAAGAGTAGACGAGAGAAAGGTGTAAACGTTTTCTCTCAGAACTGCGCGAAAACTTGTATTCCGGCTCAAAACAACGGGATACATCGTTTTAGATAGAAACTAGCACGATTAACGAGCATCGATTTTACAAGTCGTCGAAGAGTAGACGAGAGAAAGGTGTAAACTTTTTCTCTCAGAACTGCGCGAAAACTGGTATTCCGGCTCAAAACAACGGGATACATTGTTTTAGAACGAAACTATCAAGATTCACGAGCATCGATTTTACAAGTCGTCGAAGAGTAGACGAGAGAAAGGTGTAAACGTTTTCTCTCAGAACTGCGCGAAAACTTGTATTCCGGCTCAAAACAACGGGATACATCGTTTTAGATCGAAACTAGCAAGATTCACGAGCATCGATTTTCCAAGTCGTCGCAGAGTAGACGAGAGAAAGGTGTAAATTTTTCTCTCAGAACTGCGCGAAAAAATTGTATTCCGGTTCAAAACAACGGGATACATCGTTTTAGATCGAAACTAGCAAGATTAACGAGCATCGATTTTACAAGTCGTCGAAGAGTAGACGAGAAAAAGGTGTAAACTTTTTCTCTCAGAACTGCGCGAAAACTTGTATTCCGGCTCAAAACAACGGGATACATCGTTTTAGATCGAAACTAGCAAGATTCACGAGCATCGATTTTACAAGTCGTCGAAGAGTAGACGAGAGAAAGGTGTAAACTTTTTCTCTCAGAACTGCGCGAAGACTTGTATTCCGGCTCAAAACAACAGGATACATCATTTAGATCGAAACTAGCAAGATTAACGAGCATCGATTTTACAAGTCGACGAAGAGTAGACGAGAGAAAGGTGTAAACGTTTTCTCTCAGAACTGCGCGAAAACTTGTATTCCGGCTCAAAACAACGGGATACATCGTTTTAGATAGAAACTAGCACGATTAACGAGCATCGATTTTACAAGTCGTCGAAGAGTAGACGAGAGAAAGGTGTAAACTTTTTCTCTCAGAACTGCGCGAAAACTGGTATTCCGGCTCAAAACAACGGGATACATTGTTTTAGAACGAAACTATCAAGATTAACGAGCATCGATTTTACAAGTCGACGAAGAGTAGACGAGAGAAAGGTGTAAACTTTTTCTCTCAGAACTGCGCGAAGACTTGTATTCCGGCTCAAAACAACGGGATACATCGTTTTAGATCGAAACTAGCAAGATTAACGAGCATCGATTTTACAAGTCGACGAAGAGTAGACGAGAGAAAGGTTTAAACTTTTTCTCTCTGAACTGCGCGAAAACTTGTATTCCGGCTCAAAACAACGGGATACATCGTTTTAGATCGAAACTAGCACGATTAACGACCATCGATTTTACAAGTCGTCGAAGAGTAGACGAGAGAAAGGTGTAAACTTTTTCTCTCAGAACTGCGCGAAAACTTGTATTCCGGCTCAAAACAACGGGATACATCGTTTTAGATTGAAACTATCAAGATTCACCAGCATCGATTTTACAAGTCGTCGCAGAGTAGACGAGAGAAAGGTGTAAATTTTTCTCTCAGAACTGCGCGAAAAAATTGTATTCCGGTTCAAAACAACGGGATACATCGTTTTAGATCGAAACTAGCAAGATTAACGAGCATCGATTTTACAAGTCGTCGAAGAGTAGACGAGAAAAAGGTGTAAACTTTTTCTCTCAGAACTGCGCGAAAACTTGTATTCCGGCTCAAAACAACGGGATACATCGTTTTAGATCGAAACTAGCAAGATTCACGAGCATCGATTTTACATGTCGTCGAAGAGAACGAGAGAAAGGTGTAAACTTTTTCTCTCAGAACTGCGCAAAAACTTGTATTCCGGCTCAAAACAACGGGATACTTCGTTTTAGATTGAAACTAGCAAGATTCACGAGCATCGATTTTACAACTCGTCGAAGAGTAGACGAGAGAAAGGTGTAAACTTTTTCTCTCAGAACTGCGCGAAGACTTGTATTCCGGCTCAAAACAACGGGATACATCGTTTTAGATCGAAACTAGCAAGATTAACGAGCATCGATTTCACAAGTCGACGAAGAGTAGACGAGAGAAAGGTGTAAACTTTTTCTCTCAGAACTGCGCGAAAACTTGTATTCCGGCTCAAAACAACGGGATACATCGTTTTAGATCGAAACTAGCACGATTAACGACCATCGATTTTACAAGTCGTCGAAGAGTAGACGAGAGAAAGGTGTAAACTTTTTCTCTCAGAACTGCGCGAAAACTTGTATTCCGGCTCAAAACAACGGGATACATCGTTTTAGAGCGATACTATCAAGATTCACGAGCATCGATTTTACAAGTCGTCGAAGAGTAGACGAGAGAAAGGTGTAAACGTTTTCTCTCAGAACTGCGCGAAAAATTGTATTCCGGCTCAAAACAACGAGATATATTGTTTTAGATCGAAAGTAGCAAAATTCACGAGCATCGATTTAACAAGTCGTCGAAGAGTAGACGAGAGAAAGGTGTAAACTTTTTCTCTCAGAACTGCGCGAAAACTTGTATTCCGGCTCAAAACAACGGGATACATCGTTTTAGATCAAAACTAGCAAAATTCACGTGCATCGATTTTACAAGTCGTCGAAGAGTAGACGAGAGAAACGTGTAAACTTTTTCTCTCAGAACTGCGCAAAAACTTGTATTCCGGCTCAAAACAACGGGATACTTCGTTTTAGATCGAAACTAGCAAGATTCACGAGCATCGATTTTACAAGTCTTCGAAGTCGTCGAAGAGTAGAGCCCCGCCGCGGTGGCTCAGTGGTTAGGGCGCTCGACTACTGATCCGGAGTTCCCGGGTTCGAACCCGACCGCGGCGGCTGCGTTTTTATGGAGGAAAAACGTTAAGGCGCCCGTGTGCTGTGCGATGTCAGTGCACGGTAAAGATCCCCAGGAGGTCGAAATTATGCCGGAGCCCTCCTCTACGGCACCAATTCTTCCTTTCTTCTTTCACTTCCTCCTTTATTCCATCCCTTACGGCGCGGTTCAGGTGTCCAAAGATATATGAGACAGATACTGCGCCATTTCCTTTCCCCAAAAAAACCAATTATTATTATTATTAAGAGTAGACGAGAGAAAAGTGTAAACTTTTTCTCTCAGAACTGCGCGAAGACTTGTATTCCGGCTCAAAACAACGGGATACATCGTTTTAGACCGAAACTAGCAAGATTAACGAGCATCGATTTTACAAGTCGACGAAGAGTAGACGACAGAAAGGTGTAAACTTTTTCTCTCAGAACTGCGCGAAAACTTGTATTCCGGCCCAAAACAACGGGATACATCGTTTTAGATCGAAACTAGCACGATTAACGAGCATCGATTTTACAAGTCGTCGAAGAGTAGACGAGAGAAAGGTGTAAACTTTTTCTCTCAGAACTGCGCGAAAACTTGTATTCCGGCTCAAAACAACGGGATACATCGTTTTAGATCGAAACTATCAAGATTCACCAGCATCGATTTTACAAGTCGTCGAAGAGTAGACGAGAGAAAGGTGTAAACTTTTTCTCTCAGAACTGCGCGAAAACTTGTATTCCGGCTCAAAACAACGGGATACATCGTTCTAGAGCGATACTATCAAGATTCACGAGCATCAATTTTACAAGTCGTCGAAGAGTAGACGAGAGAAAGGTGTAAAGCTTTTCTCTCAGAACTGCGCGAAAAATTGTATTCCGGCTCAAAACAACGAGATACATTGTTTTAGATCGAAAGTAGCAAAATTCACGAGCATCGATTTAACAAGTCGTCGAAGAGTAGACGAGAGAAAGGTGTAAACTTTTTCTCTCAGAACTGCTCGAAAACTTGTATTCCGGCTCAAAACAACGGGATACATTGTTTTAGATCGAAAGTAGCAAAATTCACGAGCATCGATTTAACAAGTCGTCGAAGAGTAGACGAGAGAAAGGTGTAAACTTTTTCTCTCAGAACTGCGCGAAAACTTGTATTCCTGCTCAAAACAACGGGATACATCGTTTTAGATCAAAACTAGCAAAATTCACGTGCATCGATTTTACAAGTCGTCGAAGAGTAGACGAGAGAAACGTGTAAACTTTTTCTCTCAGAACTGCGAGAAAACTTGTATTTCGGCTCAAAACAACGGGATACATCGTTTTAGATCGAAACTAGCAAGATTCACGAGCATCGATTTTACAAGTCGTCGAAGAGTAGACGAGAACAAGGTGTAAACTTTTCGCTCAGAACTGCGCGAAAACTTGTATTCCGGCTCAAAACAACGGGATACATCGTTTAGATCGAAACTAGCACGATTAACGAGCATCGATTTTACAAGTCGTCGAAGAGTAGACGAGAGATAGGTGTAAACTTTTTCTCTCAGAACTGCGCGAAGACTTGTATCCCGGCTCAAAACAACGGGATACATCATTTTAGATCGAAACTAGCAAGATTAACGAGCATCAATTTTACAAGTCGACGAAGAGTAGACGAGAGAAAGGTGTAAACTTTTTCTCTCAGAACTGCGCGAAAACTTGTATTCCGGCTCAAAACAACGGGATACATCGTTTTAAATCGAAACTAGCACGATTAACGAGCATCGATTTTACAAGTCGTCGAAGAGTAGACGAGAGAAAGGTGTAAACTTTTTCTCTCAGAACTGCGCGAAAACTTGTATTCCGGCTCAAAACAACGAATACATCGTTTTAGATCGAAACTATCAAGATTCACCAGCATCGATTTTACAAGTCGTCGAAGAGTAGACGAGAGAAAGGTGTAAACTTTTTCTCTCATAACTGCGCGAAAACTTGTATTCCGGCTCAAAACAACGGGATACATCGTTTTAGATCGAAACTAGCAAAATTCACGTGCATCGATTTTACAAGTCGTCGAAGAGTAGACGAGAGAAACGTGTAAACTTTTTCTCTCAGAACTGCGAGAAAACGTGTATTTCGGCTCAAAACAACGGGATACATCGTTTTAGATCGAAACTAGCAAGATTCACGAGCATCGATTTTACAAGTCGTCGAAGAGTAGACGAGAAAAGGGTGTAAACGTTTTCTCTCAGAACTGCGCGAAAACTTGTATTCCGGCTCAAAACAACGGGATACATCGTTTTAGATCGAAACTAGCACGATTAACGAGCATTGATTTTACAAGTCGTCGAAGAGTAGACGAGAGATAGGTGTAAACTTTTTCTCTCAGAACTGCGCGAAAACTTGTATTCCGGCTCAAAACAACGGGATACATTGTTTTAGATCGAAACTAGCAAGATTCACGAGCATCGATTTTACATGTCGTCGAAGAGAACGAGAGAAAGGTGTAAACTTTTTCTCTCAGAACTGCGCAAAAACTTGTATTCCGGCTCAAAACAACGGGATACTTCGTTTTAGATCGAAACTAGCAAGATTCACGAGCATCGATTTTACAAGTCGTCGAAGAGTAGACGAGAAAGAGGTGTAAACTTTTTCTCTCAGAACTGCGCGAAAACTTGTATTCCGGTTCAAAACAACGGGATACTTCGTTTTAGATCGAAACTAGCAAGATTCACGAGCATCGATTTTACAAGTCGTCGAAGAGTAGACGAGAGAAAGGTGTAAACTTTTTCTCTCAGAATTGCGCGAAGACTTGTATTCCGGCTCAAAACAACGGGATACATCATTTAGATCGAAACTAGCAAGATTAACGAGGATCGATTTTACAAGTCGACGAAGAGTAAACGAGAGAAAGGTGTAAACGTTTTCTCTCAGAACTGCGCGAAAACTTGTATTCCGGCTCAAAAACAGACGGGATACATCGTTTTAGAGCGATACTATCAAGATTCACGAGCATCGATTTTACAAGTCGTCGAAGAGTAGACGAGAGAAAGGTGTAAACATTTTCTCTCAGAACTGCGCGAAAAATTGTATTCCGGCTCAAAACAACGAGATACATTGTTTTAGATCGAAAGTAGCAAAATTCACGAGCATCGATTTAACAAGTCGTCGAAGAGTAGACGAGAGAAAGGTGTAAACTTTTTCTCTCAGAACTGCGCGAAAACTTGTATTCCGGCTCAAAACAACGGGATACATCGTTTTTGATCGAAACTAGCAAAATTCACGTGCATCGATTTTACAAGTCGTCGAAGAGTAGACGAGAAAAACGTGTAAACTTTTTCTCTCAGAATTGCGAGAAAACTTGTATTTCGGCTCAAAACAACGGGATACATCGTTTTAGATCGAAACTAGCAAGATTCACGAGCATCAATTTTACAAGTCGTCGAAGAGTAGACGAGAACAAGGTGTAAACTTTTTCTCTCAGAACTGCGCGAAAACTTGTATTCCGGCTCAAAACAACGGGATACATCGTTTTAGATCGAAACTAGCACGATTAACGAGCATCGATTTTACAAGTCGTCGAAGAGTAGACGAGAGATAGGTGTAAACTTTTTCTCTCAGAACTGCGCGAAAAATTGTATTCCGGCTCAAAACAACGGGATACATCGTTTTAGATCGAAAGTAGCATGATTCACGAGCATCGATTTAACAAGTCGTCGAAGAGTAGACGAGAGATAGGTCTAAACTTTTTCTCTCAGAACTGCGCAAAAACTTGTATTGCGGCTCAAAACAACGGGATACATCGTTTTAGATCAAGACAAGCCAAATTCACGAGCATCGATTTTACAAGTCGTCGAAGAGTAGACGAGAGAAAACGTGTAAACTTTTCTCTCAGAACTGCGCGAAAACTTGTATTCCGGCTCAAAACAACGGGATACATCGTTTTAGATCGAAACTAGCAAAATTCACGTGCATGGATTTTACAAGTCGTCGAAGAGTAGACGAGAGAAACGTGTAAACTTTTCTCTCACAACTGCGAGAAAACGTGTATTTCGGCTCAAAACAACGGGATACATCGTTTTAGATCGAAACTAGCAAGATACACGAGCATCGATTTTACAAGTCGTCGAAGAGTAGACGCGAAAAAGGTGTAAACTTTTCCTCTCAGAACTGCGCGAAAACTTGTATTCCGTCTCGAAACAACGGGATACATTGTTTAGAACGAAACTATCTAGATTCACGAGCATCGATTTTACAAGTTTTCGAAGAGTAGACGAGAGAAAGGTGTAAACTTTTTCTCTCAGAACTGCGCGAAAAGTTGTATTCCGGCTCAAAACAACGGGATACATCGTTTTAGATCGAAACTATCAGATTCACGAGCATCGATCTTACAAGTCGTCGAAGAGTAGACGAGAGAAAGGTGTAAACTTTTTCTCTCAGAACTGCGCGAAAAAATTGTATTCCGGCTCAAAACAACGGGATACATCGTTTTAGATCGAAACTAGCATGATTCACGAGCATCGATTTAACAAGTCGTCGAAGAGTAGACGAGAGATAGGTGTAAACTTTTTCCTCTCAGAACTGCGCAAAAACTTGTATTGCGGCTCAAAACAACGGGATACATCGTTTTAGATCAAGACAAGCCAAATTCACGAGCATCGATTTTACAAGTCGTCGAAGAGTAGACGAGAGAAACGTGTAAACTTTTTCTCTCAGAACTGCGCGAAAACTTGTATTCCGGCTCAAAACAACGGGATACATCGTTTTAGATCGAAACTAGCAAAATTCACGTGCATGGATTTTACAAGTCGTCGAAGAGTAGACGAGAGAAACGTGTAAACTTTTTCTCTCACAACTGCGAGAAAACGTGTATTTCGGCTCAAAACAACGGGATACATCGTTTTAGATCGAAACTAGCAAGATTCACGAGCATCGATTTTACAAGTCGTCGAAGAGTAGACGAGAAAAAGGTGTAAACTTTTTTTCTCAGAACTGCGCGAAAACTTGTATTCCGGCTCAAAACAACGGGATACATTGTTTTAGAACGAAACTATCAAGATTCACGAGCATCGATTTTACAAGTCGTCGAAGAGTAGACGAGAGAAAGGTGTAAACTTTTTCTCTCAGAACTGCGCGAAAAGTTGTATTCCGCTCAAAACAACGGAATACATCGTTTTAGAATCGAAACTATCAAGATTCACGAGCATCGATTTTACAAGTCGTCGAAGAGTAGAGGAGAGAAATGTGTAAAATTTTCTCTCAGAACTGCGCGAAAAAATTGTATTCCGGCTCAAAACAACGGGATACATCGTTTTAGATCGAAAGTAGCATGATTCACGAGCATCGATTTAACAAGTCGTCGAAGAGTAGACGAGAGATAGGTGTAAACTTTTTCTCTCAGAACTGCGCAAAAACTTGTATTGCGGCTCAAAACAACGGGATACATCGTTTTAGATCAAGACAAGCCAAATTCACGAGCACCGATTTTACAAGTCGTCGAAGAGTAGACGAGAGAAACGTGTAAACGTTTTCTCTCAGAACTGCGCAAAAACTTGTATTCCGGCTCAAAACAACGGGATACTTCGTTTTAGATCGAAACTAGCAAGATTCACGAGCATCGATTTTACAAGTCGTCGAAGAGTAGACGAGAGAAAGGTGTAAACTTTTTCTCTCAGAACTGCGCGAAAACTTGTATTCTGGCCCAAAACAACGGGATACATCGTTTTAGATCGAAACTAGCACGGTTAACGAGCATCGATTTTACAAGTCGTCGAAGAGTAGACGAGAGAAAGGTGTAAACGTTTTCTCTCAGAACTGCGCGAAAACTTGTATTCCGGCTCAAAACAACGGGATACATCGTTTTAGATCGAAAACTATCAAGATTCACCAGCATCGATTTTACAAGTCGTCGAAGAGTAGACGAGAGAAAGGTGTAAACTTTTTCTCTCAGAACTGCGCGAAAACTTGTATTCCGGCTCAAAACAACGGGATACATCGTTTTAGAGCGATACTATCAAGATTCACGAGCATCGATTTTACAAGTCGTCGAAGAGTAGACGAGAGAAAGGTGTAAACGTTTTCTCTCAGAACTGCGCGAAAAATTGTATTCCGGCTCAAAACAACGAGAAACATTGTTTTAGATCGAAAGTAGCAAAATTCACGAGCATCGATTTAACAAGTCGTCGAAGAGTAGACGAGAGAAAGGTGTAAACTTTTTCTCTCAGAACTGCGCGAAAACTTGTATTCCGGCTCAAAACAACGGGATACATCGTTTTAGATCGAAACTAGCAAAATTCACGTGCATCGATTTTACAAGTCGTCGAAGAGTAGACGAGAACAAGGTGTAAACTTTTTCTCTCAGAACTGCGAGAAAACTTGTATTTCGGCTCAAAACAACGGGATACATCGTTTTAGATCGAAACTAGCAAGATTCACGAGCATCAATTTTTACAAGTCGTCGAAGAGTAGACAAGAACAAGGTGTAAACTTTTTCTCTCAGAACTGCGCGAAAACTTGTATTCCGGCTCAAAACAACGGGATACATCGTTTTAGATCGAAACTAGCACGATTAACGAGCATCGATTTTACAAGTCGTCGAAGAGTAGACGAGAGATAGGTGTAAACTTTTTCTCTCAGAACTGCGCGAAAACTTGTATTCCGGCTCAAAACAACGGGATACATTGTTTTAGATCGAAACTAGCAAGATTCACGAGCATCGATTTTACATGTCGTCGAAGAGAACGAGAGAAAGGTGTAAACTTTTTCTCTCATAACTGCGCAAAAACTTGTATTCCGGCTCAAAACAACGGGATACATCATTTTAGATCGAACTAGCAAGATTAACGAGCATCAATTTTACAAGTCGACCAAGAGTAGACGAGAGAAAGGTGTAAATTTTTTTTTTTAGAACTGCGCGAAAACTTGTATTCCGGCTCAAAACAACGGGATACATCGTTTTAGAGCGATACTATCAAGATTCACGAGCATCGATTTTACAAGTCGTCGAAGAGTAGACGAGAGAAAGGTGTAAACGTTTTCTCTCAGAACTGCGCGAAAAATTGTATTCCGGCTCAAAACAACGAGATACATTGTTTTAGATCGAAAGTAGCAAAATTCACGAGCATCGATTTAACAAGTCGTCGAAGAGTAGACGAGAGAAAGGTGTAAACTTTTTCTCTCAGAACTGCGCGAAAACTTGTATTCCGGCTCAAAACAACGGGATACATTGTTTTAGATCGAAAGTAGCAAAATTCACGAGCATCGATTTAACAAGTCGTCGAAGAGTAGACGAGAGAAAGGTGTAAACTTTTTCTCTCAGAACTGCGCGAAAACTTGTATTCCGGCTCAAAACAACGGGGTACATCGTTTTAGATCGAATTTAGCAAAATTCACGTGCATCGATTTTACAAGTCGTCGAAGAGTAGACGAGAGAAACGTGTAAACTTTTTCTCTCAGAACTGCAAGAAAACTTGTATTTCGGCTCAAAACAACGGGATACATCGTTTTAGATCGAAACTAGCAAGATTCACGAGCATCGATTTTACAAGTCGTCGAAGAGTAGACGAGAACAAGGTGTAAACTTTTTCTCTCAGAACTGCGCGAAAACTTGTATTCCGGCTCAAAACAACGGGATACATCGTTTTAGATCGAAACTAGCACGATTAACGAGCATCGATTTTACAAGTCGTCGAAGAGTAGACGAGAGATAGGTGTAAACTTTTTCTCTCAGAACTGCGCGAAAACTTGTATTCCGGCTCAAAACAACGGGATACATTGTTTTAGATCGAAACTAGCAAAATTCACGAGCATCGATTTTACATGTCGTCGAAGAGAACGAGAGAAAGGTGTAAACTTTTTCTCTCAGAAGTGCGCAAAAACTTGTCTTCCGGCTCAAAACAACGGGATACTTCGTTTTAGATCGAAACTAGCAAGATTCACGAGCATCGATTTTACAAGTCGTCGAAGAGTAGACGAGAGAAAGGTGTAAACTTTTTCTCTCAGAACTGCGCGAAGACTTGTATTCCGGCTCAAAACAACGGGATACATCATTTTAGATCGAAACTAGCAAGATTAACGAGCATCAATTTTACAAGTCGACGAAGAGTAGACGAGAGAAAGGTGTAAACTTTTTCTCTCAGAACTGCGCGAAAACTTGTATTCCGGCTCAAAACAACGGGATACATCGTTTTAAATCGAAACTAGCACGATTAACGAGCATCGATTTTACAAGTCGTCGAAGAGTAGACGAGAGAAAGGTGTAAACTTTTTCTCTCAGAACTGCGCGAAAACTTCTATTCCGGCTCAAAACAACGGGATACATCGTTTTAGATCGAAACTATCAAGATTCACCAGCATCGATTTTACAAGTCGTCGAAGAGTAGACGAGAGAAAGGTGTAAACTTTTTCTCTCATAACTGCGCGAAAACTTGTATTCCGGCTCAAAACAACGGGATACATCGTTTTAGATCGAAACTAGCAAGATTCACGAGCATCAATTTTACAAGTCGTCGAAGAGTAGACGAGAGAAAGGTGTAAACTTTTTCTCTCAGAACTGCGCGAAAAAATTGTATTCCGGCTCAAAACAACGGGATACATCGTTTTAGATCGAAACTAGCAAGATTCACGAGCATCGATTTTACATGTCGTCGAAGATAACGAGAGAAAGGTGTAAACTTTTTCTCTCATAACTGCGCGAAAACTTGTATTCCGGCTCAAAACAACGGGATACATCGTTTTAGATCGAAACTAGCAAGATTCACGAGCATCAATTTTACAAGTCGTCGAAGAGTAGACGAGAAAAAGGTGTAAACTTTTTCTCTCAGAACTGCGCGAAAACTTAAATTCCGGCTCAAAACAACGGGATACATCGTTTTAGATCGAAACTAGCACGATTAACGAGCATCGATTTTACAAGTCGTCGAAGAGTAGACGAGAGAAAGGGGTAAACTTTTTCTCTCAGAACCGCGCGAAAACTGGTATTCCGGCTCAAAACAACGGGATACATTGTTTTAGAACGAAACTATCAAGATTCACGAGCATCGATTTTACAAGTCTTCGAAGAGTAGACGAGAGAAAGGTGTAAACTTTTTCTCTCAGAACTGCGCGAAAAGTTGTATTCCGGCTCAAAACAACGGAATACATCGTTTTAGATCGAAACTATCAAGATTCACGAGCATCGATTTTACAAGTCGTCGAAGAGTAGACGAGAGAAAGGTGTAAACTTTTTCTCTCAGAACTGCGCGAAAAAATTGTATTCCGGCTCAAAACAACGGGATACATCGTTTTAGATCGAAACTAGCAAGATTAACGAGCATCGATTTTACAAGTCGACGAAGAGTAGACGAGAGAAAGGTGTAAACTTTTTCTCTCAGAACTGCGCGAAAACTTGTATTCTGGCCCAAAACAACGGGATACATCGTTTTAGATCGAAACTATCAAGATTCACCAGCATCGATTTTAAAAGTCGTCGAAGAGTAGACGAGAGAAAGGTGTAAACTTTTTCTCTCAGAACTGCGCGAAAACTTGTATTCCGGCTCAAAACCACGGGATACATCGTTTTAGAGCGATACTATCAATATTCACGAGCATCGATTTTACAAGTCGTCGAAGAGTAGACGAGAAAAACGTGTAAACTTTTTCTCTCAGAACTGCGAGAAAACTTGTATTTCGGCTCAAAACAACGGGATACATCGTTTTAGATCGAAACTAGCAAGATTCACGAGCATCGATTTTACAAGTCGTCGAAGAGTAGACGAGAACAAGGTGTAAACTTTTTCTCTCAGAACTGCGCGAAAACTTGTCTTCCGGCTCAAAACAACGGGATACTTCGTTTTAGATCGAAACTAGCAAGATTCACGAGCATCGATTTTACAAGTCGTCGAAGAGTAGACGAGAGAAAGGTGTAAACTTTTTCTCTCAGAACTGCGCGAAGACTTGTATTCCGGCTCAAAACAACGGGATACATCATTTTAGATCGAAACTAGCAAGATTAACGAGCATCAATTTTACAAGTCGACGAAGAGTAGACGAGAGAAAGGTGTAAACTTTTTCTCTCAGAACTGCGCGAAAACTTGTATTCCGGCTCAAAACAACGGGATACATCGTTTTAAATCGAAACTAGCACGATTAACGAGCATCGATTTTACAAGTCGTCGAAGAGTAGACGAGAGAAAGGTGTAAACTTTTTCTCTCAGAACTGCGCGAAAACTTGTATTCCGTCTCAAAACAACGGGATACATTGTTTTAGAACGAAACTATCTAGATTCACGAGCATCGATTTTACAAGTTTTCGAAGAGTAGACGAGAGAAAGGTGTAAACTTTTTCTCTCAGAACTGCGCGAAAAGTTGTATTCCGGCTCAAAACAACGGGATACATCGTTTTAGATCGAAACTATCAAGATTCACGAGCATCGATTTTACAAGTCGTCGAAGAGTAGACGAGAGAAAGGTGTAAACTTTTTCTCTCAGAACTGCGCGAAAAAATTGTATTCCGGCTCAAAACAACGGGATACATCGTTTTAGATCGAAACTAGCATGATTCACGAGCATCGATTTAACAAGTCGTCGAAGAGTAGACGAGAGATAGGTGTAAACTTTTTCTCTCAGAACTGCGCAAAAACTTGTATCGCGGCTCAAAACAACGGGATACATCGTTTTAGATCAAGACAAGCCAAATTCACGAGCATCGATTTTACAAGTCGTCGAAGAGTAGACGAGAGAAACGTGTAAACTTTTTCTCTCAGAACTGCGCGAAAACTTGTATTCCGGCTCAAAACAACGGGATACATCGTTTTAGATCGAAACTAGCAAAATTCACGTGCATGGATTTTACAAGTCGTCGAAGAGTAGACGAGAGAAACGTGTAAACTTTTTCTCTCACAACTGCGAGAAAACGTGTATTTCGGCTCAAAACAACGGGATACATCGTTTTAGATCGAAACTAGCAAGATTCACGAGCATCGATTTTACAAGTCGTCGAAGAGTAGACGAGAAAAAGGTGTAAACTTTTTCTCTCAGAACTGCGCGAAAACTTGTATTCCGGCTCAAAACAACGGGATACATTGTTTTAGAACGAAACTATCAAGATTCACGAGCATCGATTTTACAAGTCGTCGAAGAGTAGACGAGAGAAAGGTGTAAACTTTTTCTCTCAGAACTGCGCGAAAAGTTGTATTTCGGCTCAAAACAACGGGATACATCGTTTTAAATCGAAACTAGCACGATTAACGAGCATCGATTTTACAAGTCGTCGAAGAGTAGACGAGAGAAAGGTGTAAACTTTTTCTCTCAGAACTGCGCGAAAACTTCTATTCCGGCTCAAAACAACGGGATACATCGTTTTAGATCGAAACTATCAAGATTCACCAGCATCGATTTTACAAGTCGTCGAAGAGTAGACGAGAGAAAGGTGTAAACTTTTTCTCTCATAACTGCGCGAAAACTTGTATTCCGGCTCAAAACAACGGGATACATCGTTTTAGATCGAAACTAGCAAGATTCACGAGCATCAATTTTACAAGTCGTCGAAGAGTAGACGAGAGAAAGGTGTAAACTTTTTCTCTCAGAACTGCGCGAAAAAATTGTATTCCGGCTCAAAACAACGGGATACATCGTTTTAGATCGAAACTAGCAAGATTCACGAGCATCGATTTTACATGTCGTCGAAGATAACGAGAGAAAGGTGTAAACTTTTTCTCTCATAACTGCGCGAAAACTTGTATTCCGGCTCAAAACAACGGGATACATCGTTTTAGATCGAAACTAGCAAGATTCACGAGCATCAATTTTACAAGTCGTCGAAGAGTAGACGAGAAAAAGGTGTAAACTTTTTCTCTCAGAACTGCGCGAAAACTTAAATTCCGGCTCAAAACAACGGGATACATCGTTTTAGATCGAAACTAGCACGATTAACGAGCATCGATTTTACAAGTCGTCGAAGAGTAGACGAGAGAAAGGGGTAAACTTTTTCTCTCAGAACCGCGCGAAAACTGGTATTCCGGCTCAAAACAACGGGATACATTGTTTTAGAACGAAACTATCAAGATTCACGAGCATCGATTTTACAAGTCTTCGAAGAGTAGACGAGAGAAAGGTGTAAACTTTTTCTCTCAGAACTGCGCGAAAAGTTGTATTCCGGCTCAAAACAACGGAATACATCGTTTTAGATCGAAACTATCAAGATTCACGAGCATCGATTTTACAAGTCGTCGAAGAGTAGACGAGAGAAAGGTGTAAACTTTTTCTCTCAGAACTGCGCGAAAAAATTGTATTCCGGCTCAAAACAACGGGATACATCGTTTTAGATCGAAACTAGCAAGATTAACGAGCATCGATTTTACAAGTCGACGAAGAGTAGACGAGAGAAAGGTGTAAACTTTTTCTCTCAGAACTGCGCGAAAACTTGTATTCTGGCCCAAAACAACGGGATACATCGTTTTAGATCGAAACTATCAAGATTCACCAGCATCGATTTTAAAAGTCGTCGAAGAGTAGACGAGAGAAAGGTGTAAACTTTTTCTCTCAGAACTGCGCGAAAACTTGTATTCCGGCTCAAAACCACGGGATACATCGTTTTAGAGCGATACTATCAATATTCACGAGCATCGATTTTACAAGTCGTCGAAGAGTAGACGAGAAAAACGTGTAAACTTTTTCTCTCAGAACTGCGAGAAAACTTGTATTTCGGCTCAAAACAACGGGATACATCGTTTTAGATCGAAACTAGCAAGATTCACGAGCATCGATTTTACAAGTCGTCGAAGAGTAGACGAGAACAAGGTGTAAACTTTTTCTCTCAGAACTGCGCGAAAACTTGTCTTCCGGCTCAAAACAACGGGATACTTCGTTTTAGATCGAAACTAGCAAGATTCACGAGCATCGATTTTACAAGTCGTCGAAGAGTAGACGAGAGAAAGGTGTAAACTTTTTCTCTCAGAACTGCGCGAAGACTTGTATTCCGGCTCAAAACAACGGGATACATCATTTTAGATCGAAACTAGCAAGATTAACGAGCATCAATTTTACAAGTCGACGAAGAGTAGACGAGAGAAAGGTGTAAACTTTTTCTCTCAGAACTGCGCGAAAACTTGTATTCCGGCTCAAAACAACGGGATACATCGTTTTAAATCGAAACTAGCACGATTAACGAGCATCGATTTTACAAGTCGTCGAAGAGTAGACGAGAGAAAGGTGTAAACTTTTTCTCTCAGAACTGCGCGAAAACTTGTATTCCGTCTCAAAACAACGGGATACATTGTTTTAGAACGAAACTATCTAGATTCACGAGCATCGATTTTACAAGTTTTCGAAGAGTAGACGAGAGAAAGGTGTAAACTTTTTCTCTCAGAACTGCGCGAAAAGTTGTATTCCGGCTCAAAACAACGGGATACATCGTTTTAGATCGAAACTATCAAGATTCACGAGCATCGATTTTACAAGTCGTCGAAGAGTAGACGAGAGAAAGGTGTAAACTTTTTCTCTCAGAACTGCGCGAAAAAATTGTATTCCGGCTCAAAACAACGGGATACATCGTTTTAGATCGAAACTAGCATGATTCACGAGCATCGATTTAACAAGTCGTCGAAGAGTAGACGAGAGATAGGTGTAAACTTTTTCTCTCAGAACTGCGCAAAAACTTGTATTGCGGCTCAAAACAACGGGATACATCGTTTTAGATCAAGACAAGCCAAATTCACGAGCATCGATTTTACAAGTCGTCGAAGAGTAGACGAGAGAAACGTGTAAACTTTTTCTCTCAGAACTGCGCGAAAACTTGTATTCCGGCTCAAAACAACGGGATACATCGTTTTAGATCGAAACTAGCAAAATTCACGTGCATGGATTTTACAAGTCGTCGAAGAGTAGACGAGAGAAACGTGTAAACTTTTTCTCTCACAACTGCGAGAAAACGTGTATTTCGGCTCAAAACAACGGGATACATCGTTTTAGATCGAAACTAGCAAGATTCACGAGCATCGATTTTACAAGTCGTCGAAGAGTAGACGAGAAAAAGGTGTAAACTTTTTCTCTCAGAACTGCGCGAAAACTTGTATTCCGGCTCAAAACAACGGGATACATTGTTTTAGAACGAAACTATCAAGATTCACGAGCATCGATTTTACAAGTCGTCGAAGAGTAGACGAGAGAAAGGTGTAAACTTTTTCTCTCAGAACTGCGCGAAAAGTTGTATTTCGGCTCAAAACAACGGAATACATCGTTTTAGATCGAAACTATCAAGATTCACGAGCATCGATTTTACAAGTCGTCGAAGAGTAGAGGAGAGAAATGTGTAAAATTTTCTCTCAGAACTGCGCGAAAAAATTGTATTCCGGCTCAAAACAACGGGATACATCGTTTTAGATCGAAAGTAGCATGGTTCACGAGCATCGATTTAACAAGTCGTCGAAGAGTAGACGAGAGATAGGTGTAAACGTTTTCTCTCAGAACTGCGCAAAAACTTGTATTGCGGCTCAAAACAACGGGATACATCGTTTTAGATCAAGACAAGCCAAATTCACGAGCACCGATTTTACAAGTCGTCGAAGAGTAGACGAGAGAAACGTGTAAACTTTTTCTCTCAGAACTGCGCAAAAACTTGTATTCCGGCTCAAAACAACGGGATACTTCGTTTTAGATCGAAACTAGCAAGATTCACGAGCATCGATTTTACAAGTCGTCGAAGAGTAGACGAGAGAAAGGTGTAAACTTTTTCTCTCAGAACTGCGCGAAAACTTGTATTCTGGCCCAAAACAACGGGATACATCGTTTTAGATCGAAACTAGCACGGTTAACGAGCATCGATTTTACAAGTCGTCGAAGAGTAGACGAGAGAAAGGTGTAAACGTTTTCTCTCAGAACTGCGCGAAAACTTGTATTCCGGCTCAAAACAACGGGATACATCGTTTTAGATCGAAACTATCAAGATTCACCAGCATCGATTTTACAAGTCGTCGAAGAGTAGACGAGAGAAAGGTGTAAACTTTTTCTCTCAGAACTGCGCGAAAACTTGTATTCCGGCTCAAAACAACGGGATACATCGTTTTAGAGCGATACTATCAAGATTCACGAGCATCGATTTTACAAGTCGTCGAAGAGTAGACGAGAGAAAGGTGTAAACGTTTTCTCTCAGAACTGCGCGAAAAATTGTATTCCGGCTCAAAACAACGAGAAACATTGTTTTAGATCGAAAGTAGCAAAATTCACGAGCATCGATTTAACAAGTCGTCGAAGAGTAGACGAGAGAAAGGTGTAAACTTTTTCTCTCAGAACTGCGCGAAAACTTGTATTCCGGCTCAAAACAACGGGATACATCGTTTTAGATCGAAACTAGCAAAATTCACGTGCATCGATTTTACAAGTCGTCGAAGAGTAGACGAGAACAAGGTGTAAACTTTTTCTCTCAGAACTGCGAGAAAACTTGTATTTCGGCTCAAAACAACGGGATACATCGTTTTAGATCGAAACTAGCAAGATTCACGAGCATCAATTTTACAAGTCGTCGAAGAGTAGACAAGAACAAGGTGTAAACTTTTTCTCTCAGAACTGCGCGAAAACTTGTATTCCGGCTCAAAACAACGGGATACATCGTTTTAGATCGAAACTAGCACGATTAACGAGCATCGATTTTACAAGTCGTCGAAGAGTAGACGAGAGATAGGTGTAAACTTTTTCTCTCAGAACTGCGCGAAAACTTGTATTCCGGCTCAAAACAACGGGATACATTGTTTTAGATCGAAACTAGCAAGATTCACGAGCATCGATTTTACATGTCGTCGAAGAGAACGAGAGAAAGGTGTAAACTTTTTCTCTCAGAACTGCGCAAAAACTTGTATTCCGGCTCAAAACAACGGGATACATCATTTTAGATCGAAACTAGCAAGATTAACGAGCATCAATTTTACAAGTCGACCAAGAGTAGACGAGAGAAAGGTGTAAACTTTTTCTCTCAGAACTGCGCGAAAACTTGTATTCTTTCTCAAAACAACGGGATACATCGTTTTAGATCGAAACTAGCACGATTAACGAGCATCGATTTTACAAGTCGTCGAAGAGTAGACGAGAGATAGGTGTAAACTTTTTCTCTCAGAACTGCGCGAAAACTTGTATTCCGGCTCAAAACAACGGGATACATTGTTTTAGATCGAAACTAGCAAAATTCACGAGCATCGATTTTACATGTCGTCGAAGAGAACGAGAGAAAGGTGTAAACTTTTTCTCTCAGAACTGCGCAAAAACTTGTCTTCCGGCTCAAAACAACGGGATACTTCATTTTAGATCGAAACTATCAAGATTCACCAGCATCGATTTTACAAGTCGTCGAAGAGTAGACGAGAGAAAGGTGTAAATTTTTTTTTTTAGAACTGCGCGAAAACTTGTATTCCGGCTCAAAACAACGGGATACATCGTTTTAGAGCGATACTATCAAGATTCACGAGCATCGATTTTACAAGTCGTCGAAGAGTAGACGAGAGAAAGGTGTAAACGTTTTCTCTCAGAACTGCGCGAAAAATTGTATTCCGGCTCAAAACAACGAGATACATTGTTTTAGATCGAAAGTAGCAAAATTCACGAGCATCGATTTAACAAGTCGTCGAAGAGTAGACGAGAGAAAGGTGTAAACTTTTTCTCTCAGAACTGCGCGAAAACTTGTATTCCGGCTCAAAACAACGGGATACATTGTTTTAGATCGAAAGTAGCAAAATTCACGAGCATCGATTTAACAAGTCGTCGAAGAGTAGACGAGAGAAAGGTGTAAACTTTTTCTCTCAGAACTGCGCGAAAACTTGTATTCCGGCTCAAAACAACGGGGTACATCGTTTTAGATCGAATTTAGCAAAATTCACGTGCATCGATTTTACAAGTCGTCGAAGAGTAGACGAGAGAAACGTGTAAACTTTTTCTCTCAGAACTGCAAGAAAACTTGTATTTCGGCTCAAAACAACGGGATACATCGTTTTAGATCGAAACTAGCAAGATTCACGAGCATCGATTTTACAAGTCGTCGAAGAGTAGACGAGAACAAGGTGTAAACTTTTTCTCTCAGAACTGCGCGAAAACTTGTATTCCGGCTCAAAACAACGGGATACATCGTTTTAGATCGAAACTAGCAAAATTCACGTGCATCGATTTTACAAGTCGTCGAAGAGTAGACGAGAACAAGGTTTAAACTTTTTCTCTCAGAACTGCGAGAAAACTTGTATTTCGGCTCAAAACAACGGGATACATCGTTTTAGATCGAAACTAGCAAGATTCACGAGCATCAATTTTACAAGTCGTCGAAGAGTAGACAAGAACAAGGTGTAAACTTTTTCTCTCAGAACTGCGCGAAAACTTGTATTCCGGCTCAAAACAACGGGATACATCGTTTTAGATCGAAACTAGCACGATTAACGAGCATCGATTTTACAAGTCGTCGAAGAGTAGACGAGAGATAGGTGTAAACTTTTTCTCTCAGAACTGCGCGAAAACTTGTATTCCGGCTCAAAACAACGGGATACATTGTTTTAGATCGAAACTAGCAAGATTCACGAGCATCGATTTTACATGTCGTCGAAGAGAACGAGAGAAAGGTGTAAACTTTTTCTCTCAGAACTGCGCAAAAACTTGTATTCCGGCTCAAAACAACGGGATACATCATTTTAGATCGAAACTAGCAAGATTAACGAGCATCAATTTTACAAGTCGACCAAGAGTAGACGAGAGAAAGGTGTAAACTTTTTCTCTCAGAACTGCGCGAAAACTTGTATTCTTTCTCAAAACAACGGGATACATCGTTTTAGATCGAAACTAGCACGATTAACGAGCATCGATTTTACAAGTCGTCGAAGAGTAGACGAGAGATAGGTGTAAACTTTTTCTCTCAGAACTGCGCGAAAACTTGTATTCCGGCTCAAAACAACGGGATACATTGTTTTAGATCGAAACTAGCAAAATTCACGAGCATCGATTTTACATGTCGTCGAAGAGAACGAGAGAAAGGTGTAAACTTTTTCTCTCAGAACTGCGCAAAAACTTGTCTTCCGGCTCAAAACAACGGGATACTTCATTTTAGATCGAAACTATCAAGATTCACCAGCATCGATTTTACAAGTCGTCGAAGAGTAGACGAGAGAAAGGTGTAAATTTTTTTTTTTAGAACTGCGCGAAAACTTGTATTCCGGCTCAAAACAACGGGATACATCGTTTTAGAGCGATACTATCAAGATTCACGAGCATCGATTTTACAAGTCGTCGAAGAGTAGACGAGAGAAAGGTGTAAACGTTTTCTCTCAGAACTGCGCGAAAAATTGTATTCCGGCTCAAAACAACGAGATACATTGTTTTAGATCGAAAGTAGCAAAATTCACGAGCATCGATTTAACAAGTCGTCGAAGAGTAGACGAGAGAAAGGTGTAAACTTTTTCTCTCAGAACTGCGCGAAAACTTGTATTCCGGCTCAAAACAACGGGATACATTGTTTTAGATCGAAAGTAGCAAAATTCACGAGCATCGATTTAACAAGTCGTCGAAGAGTAGACGAGAGAAAGGTGTAAACTTTTTCTCTCAGAACTGCGCGAAAACTTGTATTCCGGCTCAAAACAACGGGGTACATCGTTTTAGATCGAATTTAGCAAAATTCACGTGCATCGATTTTACAAGTCGTCGAAGAGTAGACGAGAGAAACGTGTAAACTTTTTCTCTCAGAACTGCAAGAAAACTTGTATTTCGGCTCAAAACAACGGGATACATCGTTTTAGATCGAAACTAGCAAGATTCACGAGCATCGATTTTACAAGTCGTCGAAGAGTAGACGAGAACAAGGTGTAAACTTTTTCTCTCAGAACTGCGCGAAAACTTGTATTCCGGCTCAAAACAACGGGATACATCGTTTTAGATCGAAACTAGCACGATTAACGAGCATCGATTTTACAAGTCGTCGAAGAGTAGACGAGAGATAGGTGTAAACTTTTTCTCTCAGAACTGCGCGAAAACTTGTATTCCGGCTCAAAACAACGGGATACATTGTTTTAGATCGAAACTAGCAAAATTCACGAGCATCGATTTTACATGTCGTCGAAGAGAACGAGAGAAAGGTGTAAACTTTTTCTCTCAGAACTGCGCAAAAACTTGTCTTCCGGCTCAAAACAACGGGATACTTCGTTTTAGATCGAAACTAGCAAGATTCACGAGCATCGATTTTACAAGTCGTCGAAGAGTAGACGAGAGAAAGGTGTAAACTTTTTCTCTCAGAACTGCGCGAAGACTTGTATTCCGGCTCAAAACAACGGGATACATCATTTTAGATCGAAACTAGCAAGATTAACGAGCATCAATTTTACAAGTCGACGAAGAGTAGACGAGAGAAAGGTGTAAACTTTTTCTCTCAGAACTGCGCGAAAACTTGTATTCCGGCTCAAAACAACGGGATACATCGTTTTAAATCGAAACTAGCACGATTAACGAGCATCGATTTTACAAGTCGTCGAAGAGTAGACGAGAGAAAGGTGTAAATTTTTTCTCTCAGAACTGCGCGAAAACTTCTATTCCGGCTCAAAACAACGGGATACATCTTTAGATCGAAACTATCAAGATTCACCAGCATCGATTTTACAAGTCGTCGAAGAGTAGACGAGAGAAAGGTGTAAACTTTTTCTCTCATAACTGCGCGAAAACTTGTATTCCGGCTCAAAACAACGGGATACATCGTTTTAGATCGAAACTAGCAAGATTCACGAGCATCAATTTTACAAGTCGTCGAAGAGTAGACGAGAGAAAGGTGTAAACTTTTTCTCTCAGAACTGCGCGAAAAAATTGTATTCCGGCTCAAAACAACGGGATACATCGTTTTAGATCGAAACTAGCAAGATTCACGAGCATCGATTTTACATGTCGTCGAAGATAACGAGAGAAAGGTGTAAACTTTTTCTCTCATAACTGCGCGAAAACTTGTATTCCGGCTCAAAACAACGGGATACATCGTTTTAGATCGAAACTAGCACGATTAACGAGCATCGATTTTACAAGTCGTCGAAGAGTAGACGAGAGAAAGGGGTAAACTTTTTCTCTCAGAACCGCGCGAAAACTGGTATTCCGGCTCAAAACAACGGGATACATTGTTTTAGAACGAAACTATCAAGATTCACGAGCATCGATTTTACAAGTCTTCGAAGAGTAGACGAGAGAAAGGTGTAAACTTTTTCTCTCAGAACTGCGCGAAAAGTTGTATTCCGGCTCAAAACAACGGAATACATCGTTTTAGATCGAAACTATCAAGATTCACGAGCATCGATTTTACATGTCGTCGAAGAGTAGACGAGAGAAAGGTGTAAACTTTTTCTCTCAGAACTGCGCGAAAAAATTGTATTCCGGCTCAAAACAACGGGATACATCGTTTTAGATCGAAACTAGCAAGATTAACGAGCATCGATTTTACAAGTCGACGAAGAGTAGACGAGAGAAAGGTGTAAACTTTTTCTCTCAGAACTGCGCGAAAACTTGTATTCTGGCCCAAAACAACGGGATACATCGTTTTAGATCGAAACTATCAAGATTTCACCAGCATCGATTTTAAAAGTCGTCGAAGAGTAGACGAGAGAAAGGTGTAAACTTTTTCTCTCAGAACTGCGCGAAAACTTGTATTCCGGCTCAAAACCACGGGATACATCGTTTTAGAGCGATACTATCAATATTCACGAGCATCGATTTTACAAGTCGTCGAAGAGTAGACGAGAAAAAGGTGTAAACGTTTTCTCTCAGAACTGCGCGAAAAATTGTATTCCGGCTCAAAACAACGAGATACATTGTTTTAGATCGAAAGTAGTTAAATTCACGAGCATCGATTTAACAAGTCGTCGAAGAGTAGAGGGGAGAAAGGTGTAAACTTTTTCTCTCAGAACTGCGCGAAAACTTGTATTCCGGCTCAAAACAACGGGATACATCGTTTAGATCGAAACTAGCAAAATTCACGTGCATCGATTTTACAAGTCGTCGAAGAGTAGACGAGAAAAACGTGTAAACTTTTTCTCTCAGAACTGCGAGAAAACTTGTATTTCGGCTCAAAACAACGGGATACATCGTTTTAGATCGAAACTAGCAAGATTCACGAGCATCGATTTTACAAGTCGTCGAAGAGTAGACGAGAACAAGGTGTAAACTTTTTCTCTCAGAACTGCGCGAAAACTTGTCTTCCGGCTCAAAACAACGGGATACTTCGTTTTAGATCGAAACTAGCAAGATTCACGAGCATCGATTTTACAAGTCGTCGAAGAGTAGACGAGAGAAAGGTGTAAACTTTTTCTCTCAGAACTGCGCGAAGACTTGTATTCCGGCTCAAAACAACGGGATACATCATTTTAGATCGAAACTAGCAAGATTAACGAGCATCAATTTTACAAGTCGACGAAGAGTAGACGAGAGAAAGGTGTAAACTTTTTCTCTCAGAACTGCGCGAAAACTTGTATTCCGGCTCAAAACAACGGGATACATCGTTTTAAATCGAAACTAGCACGATTAACGAGCATCGATTTTACAAGTCGTCGAAGAGTAGACGAGAGAAAGGTGTAAACTTTTTCTCTCAGAACTGCGCGAAAACTTGTATTCCGGCTCAAAACAACGGGATACATCGTTTTAGATCGAAACTATCAAGATTCACCAGCATCGATTTTACAAGTCGTCGAAGAGTAGACGAGAAAGGTGTAAACTTTTTCTCTCATAACTGCGCGAAAACTTGTATTCCGGCTCAAAACAACGGGATACATCGTTTTAGATCGAAACTAGCAAGATTCACGAGCATCAATTTTACAAGTCGTCGAAGAGTAGACGAGAAAAAGGTGTAAACTTTTTCTCTCAGAACTGCGCGAAAACTTGTATTCCGGCTCAAAACAACGGGATACATCGTTTTAGATCGAAACTAGCAAGATTAACGAGCATCAATTTTACAAGTCGACGAAGAGTAGACGAGAGAAAGGTGTAAACTTTTTCTCTCAGAACTGCGCGAAAACTTGTATTCCGGCTCAAAACAACGGGATACATCGTTTTAAATCGAAACTAGCACGATTAACGAGCATCGATTTTACAAGTCGTCGAAGAGTAGACGAGAGAAAGGTGTAAACTTTTTCTCTCAGAACTGCGCGAAAACTTGTATTCCGGCTCAAAACAACGGGATACATCGTTTTAGATCGAAACTATCAAGATTCACCAGCATCGATTTTACAAGTCGTCGAAGAGTAGACGAGAAAGGTGTAAACTTTTTCTCTCATAACTGCGCGAAAACTTGTATTCCGGCTCAAAACAACGGGATACATCGTTTTAGATTGAAACTAGCAAGATTCACGAGCATCAATTTTACAAGTCGTCGAAGAGTAGACGAGAAAAAGGTGTAAACTTTTTCTCTCAGAACTGCGCGAAGACTTGTATTCCGGCTCAAAACAACGGGATACATCATTTTAGATCGAAACTAGCAAGATTAACGAGCATCAATTTTACAAGTCGACGAAGAGTAGACGAGAGAAAGGTGTAAACTTTTTCTCTCAGAACTGCGCGAAAACTTGTATTCCGGCTCAAAACAACGGGATACATCGTTTTAAATCGAAACTAGCACGATTAACGAGCATCGATTTTACAAGTCGTCGAAGAGTAGACGAGAGAAAGGTGTAAACTTTTTCTCTCAGAACTGCGCGAAAACTTGTATTCCGGCTCAAAACAACGGGATACATCGTTTTAGATCGAAACTATCAAGATTCACCAGCATCGATTTTACAAGTCGTCGAAGAGTAGACGAGAAAGGTGTAAACTTTTTCTCTCATAACTGCGCGAAAACTTGTATTCCGGCTCAAAACAACGGGATACATCGTTTTAGATCGAAACTAGCAAGATTCACGAGCATCAATTTTACAAGTCGTCGAAGAGTAGACGAGAAAAAGGTGTAAACTTTTTCTCTCAGAACTGCGCGAAAACTTGTATTCCGGCTCAAAACAACGGGATACATCGTTTTAGATCGAAACTAGCACGATTAACGAGCATCGATTTTACAAGTCGTCGAAGAGTAGACGAGAGAAAGGGGTAAACTTTTTCTCTCAGAACTGCGCGAAAACTGGTATTCCGGCTGAAAACAACGGGATACATTGTTTTAGAACGAAACTATCAAGATTCACGAGCATCGATTTTACAAGTCGTCGAAGAGTAGACGAGAGAAAGGTGTAAACTTTTTCTCTCAGAACTGCGCGAAAAGTTGTATTCCGGCTCAAAACAACGGAATACATCGTTTTAGATCGAAACTATCAAGATTCACGAGCATCGATTATACAAGTCGTCGAAGAGTAGACGAGAGAAAGGTGTAAACTTTTTCTCTCAGAACTGCGCGAAAAAATTGTATTCCGGCTCAAAACAACGGGATACATCGTTTTAGATCGAAACTAGCAAGATTCACGAGCATCGATTTTACATGTCGTCGAAGATAACGAGAGAAAGGTGTAAACTTTTTCTCTCATAACTGCGCGAAAACTTGTATTCCGGCTCAAAACAACGGGATACATCGTTTTAGATCGAAACTAGCAAGATTCACGAGCATCAATTTTACAAGTGGTCGAAGAGTAGACGAGAAAAAGGTGTAAACTTTTTCTCTCAGAACTGCGCGAAAACTTAAATTCCGGCTCAAAACAACGGGATACATCGTTGTAGATCGAAACTAGCACGATTAACGAGCATCGATTTTACAAGTCGTCGAAGAGTACACGAGAGAAAGGGGTAAACTTTTTCTCTCAGAACTGCGCGAAAACTGGTATTCCGGCTCAAAACAACGGGATACATTGTTTTAGAACGAAACTATCAAGATTCACGAGCATCGATTTTGCAAGTCTTCGAAGAGTAGACGAGAGAAAGGTGTAAACTTTTTCTCTCAGAACTGCGCGAAAAGTTGTATTCCGGCTCAAAACAACGGAATACATTGTTTTAGATCGAAACTATCAAGATTCACGAGCATCGATTTTACAAGTCGTCGAAGAGTAGACGAGAGAAAGGTGTAAACTTTTTCTCTCAGAACTGCGCGAAAAAATTGTATTCCGGCTCAAAACAACGGGATACATCGTTTTAGATCAAAACTAGCAAGACTCACGAGCATCGATTTTACATGTCGTCGAAGATAACGAGAGAAAGGTGTAAACTTTTTCTCTCAGAACTGCGCAAAAACTTGTATTCCGGCTCAAAACAACGGGATACTTCGTTTTAGATTGAAACTAGCAAGATTCACGAGCATCGATTTTACAAGTCGTCGAAGAGTAGACGAGAGAAAGGTGTAAACTTTTTATCTCAGAACTGCGCGAAGACTTGTATTCCGGCTCAAAACAACGGGATACATAGTTTTAGATCGGAACTAGCAAGATTAACGAGCATCGATTTTACAAGTCGACGAAGAGTAGACGAGAGAAAGGTGTAAACTTTTTCTCTCAGAACTGCGCGAAAACTTGTATTCTGGCCCAAAACAACGGGATACATCGTTTTAGATCGAAACTAGCACGATTAACGAGCATCGATTTTACAAGTCGTCGAAGAGTAGACGAGAGAAAGGTGTAAACGTTTTCTCTCAGAACTGCGCGAAAACTTGTATTCCGGCTCAAAACAACGGGATACATCGTTTTAGATCGAAACTATCAAGATTCACCAGCATCGATTTTAAGTCTTCGAAGAGTAGACGAGAGAAAGGTGTAAACTTTTTCTCTCAGAACTGCGCGAAAACTTGTATTCCGGCTCAAAACCACGGGATACATCGTTTCAGAGCGATACTATCAATATTCACGAGCATCGATTTTACAAGTCGTCGAAGAGTAGACGAGAGAAAGGTGTAAACGTTTTCTCTCAGAACTGCGCGAAAAATTGTATTCCGGCTCAAAACAACGAGATACATTGTTTTAGATCGAAAGTAGTTAAATTCACGAGCATCGATTAAACAAGTCGTCGAAGAGTAGACGAGAGAAAGGTGTAAACTTTTTCTCTCAGAACTGCGCGAAAACTTGTATTCCGGCTCAAAACAACGGGATACATCGTTTTAGATCGAAACTAGCAAAATTCACGTGCATCGATTTTACAAGTCGTCGAAGAGTAGACGAGAAAAACGTGTAACCTTTTTCTCTCAGAACTGCGAGAAAACTTGTATTTCGGCTCAAAACAACGGGATACATCGTTTTAGATCGAAACTAGCAAGATTCACGAGCATCGATTTTACAAGTCGTCGAAGAGTAGACGAGAACAAGGTGTAAACTTTTTCTCTCAGAACTGCGCGAAAACTTGTATTCCGGCTCAAAACAACGGGATACATCGTTTTAGAGCGATACTATCAAGATTCACGAGCATCGATTTTACAAGTCGTCGAAGAGTAGACGAGAGAAAGGTGTAAACGTTTTCTCTCAGAACTGCGCGAAAAATTGTATTCCGGCTCAAAACAACGAGAAACATTGTTTTAGATCGAAAGTTGCAAAATTCACGAGCATCGATTTAACAAGTCGTCGAAGAGTAGACGAGAGAAAGGTGTAAACTTTTTCTCTCAGAACTGCGCGAAAACTTGTATTCCGGCTCAAAACAACGGGATACATCGTTTTAGATCGAAACTAGCAAAATTCACGTGCATCGATTTTACAAGTCGTCGAAGAGTAGACGAGAAAAACGTGTAAACTTTTTCTCTCAGAACTGCGAGAAAACTTGTATTTCGGCTCAAAACAAAGGGATACATCGTTTTAGATCGAAACTAGCAAGATTCACGAGCATCAATTTTACAAGTCGTCGAAGAGTAGACGAGAACAAGGTGTAAACTTTTTCTCAGAACTGCGCGAAAACTTGTATTCCGGCTCAAAACAACGGGATACATCGTTTTAGATCGAAACTAGCACGATTAACGAGCATCGATTTTACAAGTCGTCGAAGAGTAGACGAGAGATAGGTGTAAACTTTTTCTCTCAGAACTGCGCGAAAACTTGTATTCCGGCTCAAAACAACGGGATACATTGTTTTAGATCGAAACTAGCAAGATTCACGAGCATCGATTTTACATGTCGTCGAAGAGAACGAGAGAAAGGTGTAAACTTTTTCTCTCAGAACTGCGCAAAAACTTGTATTCCGGCTCAAAACAACGGGATACATCATTTTAGATCGAAACTAGCAAGATTAACGAGCATCAATTTTACAAGTCGACCAAGAGTAGACGAGAGAAAGGTGTAAACGTTTTCTCTCAGAACTGCGCGAAAACTTGTATTCCGGCTCAAAACAACGGGATACATCGTTTTAGATCGAAACTAGCAAGATTCACGAGCATCAATTTTACAAGTCGTCGAAGAGTAGACGAGAACAAGGTGTAAACTTTTTCTCTCAGAACTGCGCGAAAACTTGTATTCCGGCTCAAAACAACGGGATACATCGTTTTAGATCGAAACTAGCACGATTAACGAGCATCGATTTTACAAGTCGTCGAAGAGTAGACGAGAAATAGGTGTAAACTTTTTCTCTCAGAACTGCGCGAAAACTTGTATTCCGGCTCAAAACAACGGGATACATTGTTTTAGATCGAAACTAGCAAGATTCACGAGCATCAATTTTACATGTCGTCGAAGAGAACGAGAGAAAGGTGTAAACTTTTTCTCTCAGAACTGCGCAAAAACTTGTATTCCGGCTCAAAACAACGGGATACATCATTTTAGATCGAAACTAGCAAGATTAACGAGCATCAATTTTAGAAGTCGACCAAGAGTAGACGAGAGAAAGGTGTAAACTTTTTCTCTCAGAACTGCGCGAAAACTTGTATTCCGGCTCAAAACAACGGGATACATCGTTTTAGATCGAAACTAGCACGATTAACGAGCATCGATTTTACAAGTCGTCGAAGAGTAGACGAGAGATAGGTGTAAACTTTTTCTCTCAGAACTGCGCGAAAACTTGTATTCCGGCTCAAAACAACGGGATACATTGTTTTAGATCGAAACTAGCAAAATTCCCGAGCATCGATTTTACATGTCGTCGAAGAGAACGAGAGAAAGGTGTAAACTTTTTCTCTCAGAACTGCGCAAAAACTTGTCTTCCGGCTCAAAACAACGGGATACTTCATTTTAGATCGAAACTATCAAGATTCACCAGCATCGATTTTACAAGTCGTCGAAGAGTAGACGAGAGAAAGGTGTAAATTTTTTTTTTAGAACTGCGCGAAAACTTGTATTCCGGCTCAAAACAACGGGATACATCGTTTTAGAGCGATACTATCAAGATTCACGAGCATCGATTTTACAAGTCGTCGAAGAGTAGACGAGAGAAAGGTGTAAACGTTTTCTCTCAGAACTGCGCGAAAAATTTTATTCCGGCTCAAAACAACGAGATACATTGTTTTAGATCGAAAGTAGCAAAATTCACGAGCATCGATTTAACAAGTCGTCGAAGAGTAGACGAGAGAAAGGTGTAAACTTTTTCTCTCAGAACTGCGCGAAAACTTGTATTCCGGCTCAAAACAACGGGGTACATCGTTTTAGATCGAAACTAGCAAAATTCGCGTGCATCGATTTTACAAGTCGTCGAAGAGTAGACGAGAGAAACGTGTAAACTTTTTCTCTCAGAACTGCAAGAAAACTGGTATTCCGGCTCAAAACAACGGGATACATTGTTTTAGAACGAAACTATCAAGATTCACGAGCATCGATTTTACAAGTCGTCGAAGAGTAGACGAGAGAAAGGTGTAAACTTTTTCTCTCAGAACTGCGCGAAAAGTTGTATTCCGGCTCAAAACAACGGAATACATCGTTTTAGATCGAAACTATCAAGATTCACGAGCATCGATTTTACAAGTCGTCGAAGAGTACACGAGAGAAAGGTGTAAACTTTTTCTCTCAGAACTGCGCGAAAAAATTGTATTCCGACTCAAAACAACGGGATACATCGTTTTAGATCGAAACTAGCAAGATTCACGAGCATCGATTTTACATGTCGTCGAAGATAACGAGAGAAAGGTGTAAACTTTTTCTCTCAGAACTGCGCAAAAACTTGTATTCCGGCTCAAAACAACGGGATACTTCGTTTTAGATTGAAACTAGCAAGATTCACGAGCATTGATTTTACAAGTCGTCGAAGAGTAGACGAGAGAAAGGTGTAAACTTTTTATCTCAGAACTGCGCGAAGACTTGTATTCCGGCTCAAAACAACGGGATACATTGTTTTAGATCGAAAGTAGCAAAATTCACGAGCATCGATTTAACAAGTCGTCGAAGAGTAGACGAGAGAAAGGTGTAAACTTTTTCTCTCAGAACTGCGCGAAAACTTTTATTCCGGCTCAAAACAACGGGGTACATCGTTTTAGATCGAAACTAGCAAAATTCACGTGCATCGATTTTACAAGTCGTCGAAGAGTAGACGAGAGAAACGTGTAAACTTTTTCTCTCAGAACTGCAAGAAAACTTGTATTTCGGCTCAAAACAACGGGATACATCGTTTTAGATCGAAACTAGCAAGATTCACGAGCATCGATTTTACATGTCGTCGAAGAGAACGAGAGAAAGGTGTAAACTTTTTCTCTCAGAACTGCGCAAAAACTTGTCTTCCGGCTCAAAACAACGGGATACTTCGTTTTAGATCGAAACTAGCAAGATTCACGAGCATCGATTTTACAACTCGTCGAAGAGTAGACGAGAGAAAGGTGTAAACTTTTTCTCTCAGAACTGCGCGAAGACTTGTATTCCGGCTCAGAACAACGGGATACATCATTTTAGATCGAAACTAGCAAGATTAACGAGCATCAATTTTACAAGTCGACGAAGAGTAGACGAGAGAAAGGTGTAAACTTTTTCTCTCAGAACTGCGCCAAAACTTGTATTCCGGCTCAAAACAACGGGATACATCGTTTTAAATCGAAACTAGCACGATTAACGAGCATTGATTTTACAAGTCGTCGAAGAGTAGACGAGAGAAAGGTGTAAACTTTTTCTCTCAGAACTGCGCGAAAACTTGTATTCCGGCTCAAAACAACGGGATACATCGTTTTAGATCGAAACTATCAAGATTCACCAGCATCGATTTTACAAGTCGTCGAAGAGTAGACGAGAGAAAGGTGTAAACTTTTTCTCTCATAACTGCGCGAAAACTTGTATTCCGGCTCAAAACAACGGGATACATCGTTTTAGATCGAAACTAGCAAGATTCACGAGCATCAATTTTACAAGTCGTCGAAGAGTAGACGAGAAAAAGGTGTAAACTTTTTCTCTCAGAACTGCGCGAAAACTTGTATTCCGGCTCAAAACAACGGGATACATCGTTTTAGATCGAAACTAGCACGATTAACGAGCATCGATTTTACAAGTCGTCGAAGAGTAGACGAGAGAAAGGGGTAAACTTTTTCTCTCAGAACTGCGCGAAAACTGGTATTCCGGCTCAAAACAACGGGATACATTGTTTTAGAACGAAACTATCAAGATTCACGAGCATCGATTTTACAAGTCGTCGAAGAGTAGACGAGAGAAAGGTGTAAACTTTTTCTCTCAGAACTGCGCGAAAAGTTGTATTCCGGCTCAAAACAACGGAATACATCGTTTTAGATCGAAACTATCAAGATTCACGAGCATCGATTTTACAAGTCGTCGAAGAGTAGACGAGAGAAAGGTGTAAACTTTTTCTCTCAGAACTGCGCCAAAAAATTGTATTCCGGCTCAAAACAACGGGATACATCGTTTTAGATCGAAACTAGCAAGATTCACGAGCATCGATTTTACATGTCGTCGAAGATAACGAGAGAAAGGTGTAAACTTTTTCTCTCATAACTGCGCGAAAACTTGTATTCCGGCTCAAAACAACGGGATACATCGTTTTAGATCGAAACTAGCAAGATTCACGAGCATCAATTTTACAAGTCGTCGAAGAGTAGACGAGAAAAAGGTGTAAACTTTTTCTCTCAGAACTGCGCGAAAACTTGTATTCCGGCTCAAAACAACGGGATACATCGTTTTAGATCGAAACTAGCACGATTAACGAGCATCGATTTTACAAGTCGTCGAAGAGTAGACGAGAGAAAGGGGTAAACTTTTTCTCTCAGAACTGCGCGAAAACTGGTATTCCGGCTCAAAACAACGGGATACATTGTTTTAGAACGAACCTATCAAGATTCACGAGCATCGATTTTACAAGTCGTCGAAGAGTAGACGAGAGAAAGGTGTAAACTTTTTCTCTCAGAACTGCGCGAAAAGTTGTATTCCGGCTCAAAACAACGGAATACATCGTTTTAGATCGAAACTATCAAGATTCACGAGCATCGATTTTACAAGTCGTCGAAGAGTAGACGAGAGAAAGGTGTAAACTTTTTCTCTCAGAACTGCGCCAAAAAATTGTATTCCGGCTCAAAACAGCGGGATACATCGTTTTAGATCGAAACTAGCAAGATTCACGAGCATCGATTTTACATGTCGTCGAAGATAACGAGAGAAAGGTGTAAACTTTTTCTCTCATAACTGCGCGAAAACTTGTATTCCGTCTCAAAACAACGGGATACATCGTTTTAGATCGAAACTAGCAAGATTCACGAGCATCAATTTTACAAGTCGTCGAAGAGTAGACGAGAAAAAGGTGTAAACTTTTTCTCTCAGAACTGCGCGAAAACTTAAATTCCGGCTCAAAACAACGGGATACATTGTTTTAGATCGAAACTAGCACGATTAACGAGCATCGATTTTACAAGTCGTCGAAGAGTAGACGAGAGAAAGGGGTAAACTTTTTCTCTCAGAACTGCGCGAAAACTGGTATTCCGGCTCAAAACAACGGGATACATTGTTTTAGAACGAAACTATCAAGATTCACGAGCATCGATTTTACAAGTCGTCGAAGAGTAGACGAGAGAAAGGTGTAAACTTTTTCTCTCAGAACTGCGCGAAAAGTTGTATTCCGGCTCAAAACAACGGAATACATCGTTTTAGATCGAAACTATCAAGATTCACGAGCATCGATTTTACAAGTCGTCGAAGAGTAGACGAGAGAAAGGTGTAAACTTTTTCTCTCAGAACTGCGCGAAAAAATTGTATTCCGACTCAAAACAACGGGATACATCGTTTTAGATCGAAACTAGCAAGATTCACGAGCATCGATTTTACATGTCGTCGAAGATAACGAGAGAAAGGTGTAAACTTTTTCTCTCAGAACTGCGCAAAAACTTGTATTCCGGCTCAAAACAACGGGATACTTCGTTTTAGATTGAAACTAGCAAGATTCACGAGCATCGATTTTACAAGTCGTCGAAGAGTAGACGAGAGAAAGGTGTAAACTTTTTATCTCAGAACTGCGCGAAGACTTGTATTCCGGCTCAAAACAACGGGATACAGAGTTTTAGATCGAAACTAGCAAGATTAACGAGCATCGATTTTACAAGTCGACGAAGAGTAGACGAGAGAAAGGTGTAAACTTTTTCTCTCCGAACTGCGCCAAAAAATTGTATTCCGGCTCAAAACAACGGGATACATCGTTTTAGATCGAAACTAGCAAGATTCACGAGCATCGATTTTACATGTCGTCGAAGATAACGAGAGAAAGGTGTAAACTTTTTCTCTCATAACTGCGCGAAAACTTGTATTCCGGCTCAAAACAACGGGATACATCGTTTTAGATCGAAACTAGCAAGATTCACGAGCATCAATTTTACAAGTCGTCGAAGAGTAGACGAGAAAAAGGTGTAAACTTTTTCTCTCAGAACTGCGCGAAAACTTGTATTCCGGCTCAAAACAACGGGATACATCGTTTTAGATCGAAACTAGCACGATTAACGAGCATCGATTTTACAAGTCGTCGAAGAGTAGACGAGAGAAAGGGGTAAACTTTTTCTCTCAGAACTGCGCGAAAACTGGTATTCCGGCTCAAAACAACGGGATACATTGTTTTAGAACGAACCTATCAAGATTCACGAGCATCGATTTTACAAGTCGTCGAAGAGTAGACGAGAGAAAGGTGTAAACTTTTTCTCTCAGAACTGCGCGAAAAGTTGTATTCCGGCTCAAAACAACGGAATACATCGTTTTAGATCGAAACTATCAAGATTCACGAGCATCGATTTTACAAGTCGTCGAAGAGTAGACGAGAGAAAGGTGTAAACTTTTTCTCTCAGAACTGCGCCAAAAAATTGTATTCCGGCTCAAAACAACGGGATACATCGTTTTAGATCGAAACTAGCAAGATTCACGAGCATCGATTTTACATGTCGTCGAAGATAACGAGAGAAAGGTGTAAACTTTTTCTCTCATAACTGCGCGAAAACTTGTATTCCGTCTCAAAACAACGGGATACATCGTTTTAGATCGAAACTAGCAAGATTCACGAGCATCAATTTTACAAGTCGTCGAAGAGTAGACGAGAAAAAGGTGTAAACTTTTTCTCTCAGAACTGCGCGAAAACTTAAATTCCGGCTCAAAACAACGGGATACATTGTTTTAGATCGAAACTAGCACGATTAACGAGCATCGATTTTACAAGTCGTCGAAGAGTAGACGAGAGAAAGGGGTAAACTTTTTCTCTCAGAACTGCGCGAAAACTGGTATTCCGGCTCAAAACAACGGGATACATTGTTTTAGAACGAAACTATCAAGATTCACGAGCATCGATTTTACAAGTCGTCGAAGAGTAGACGAGAGAAAGGTGTAAACTTTTTCTCTCAGAACTGCGCGAAAAGTTGTATTCCGGCTCAAAACAACGGAATACATCGTTTTAGATCGAAACTATCAAGATTCACGAGCATCGATTTTACAAGTCGTCGAAGAGTAGACGAGAGAAAGGTGTAAACTTTTTCTCTCAGAACTGCGCGAAAAAATTGTATTCCGACTCAAAACAACGGGATACATCGTTTTAGATCGAAACTAGCAAGATTCACGAGCATCGATTTTACATGTCGTCGAAGATAACGAGAGAAAGGTGTAAACTTTTTCTCTCAGAACTGCGCAAAAACTTGTATTCCGGCTCAAAACAACGGGATACTTCGTTTTAGATTGAAACTAGCAAGATTCACGAGCATCGATTTTACAAGTCGTCGAAGAGTAGACGAGAGAAAGGTGTAAACTTTTTATCTCAGAACTGCGCGAAGACTTGTATTCCGGCTCAAAACAACGGGATACATAGTTTTAGATCGAAACTAGCAAGATTAACGAGCATCGATTTTACAAGTCGACGAAGAGTAGACGAGAGAAAGGTGTAAACTTTTTCTCTCAGAACTGCGCGAAAACTTGTATTCCGGCTCAAAACAACGGGATACATCGTTTTAGATCGAAACTATCAAGATTCACCAGCATCGATTTTAAAAGTCGTCGAAGAGTATACGAGAAAAAGGTGTAAACTTTTTCTCTCAGAACTGCGCGAAAACTTGTATTCCGCCTCAAAACCACGGGATACATCGTTTTAGAGCGATACTATCAATATTCACGAGCATCGATTTTACAAGTCGTCGAAGAGTAGACGAGAGAAAGGTGTAAACGTTTTCTCTCAGAACTGCGCGAAAAATTGTATTCCGGCTCAAAACAACGAGATACATTGTTTTAGATCGAAAGTAGTTAAATTCACGTGCATCGATTTTACAAGTCGTCGAAGAGTAGACGAGAAAAACGTGTAAACTTTTTCTCTCAGAACTGCGAGAAAACTTGTATTTCGGCTCAAAACAACGGGATACATCGTTTTAGATCGAAACTAGCAAGATTCACGAGCATCGATTTTACATGTCGTCGAAGATAACGAGAGAAAGGTGTAAACTTTTTCTCTCATAACTGCGCGAAAACTTGTATTCCGGCTCAAAACAACGGGATACATCGTTTTAGATCGAAACTAGCAAGATTCACGAGCATCAATTTTACAAGTCGTCGAAGAGTAGACGAGAAAAAGGTGTAAACTTTTTCTCTCAGAACTGCGCGAAAACTTGTATTCCGGCTCAAAACAACGGGATACATCGTTTTAGATCGAAACTAGCACGATTAACGAGCATCGATTTTACAAGTCGTCGAAGAGTAGACGAGAGAAAGGGGTAAACTTTTTCTCTCAGAACTGCGCGAAAACTGGTATTCCGGCTCAAAACAACGGGATACATTGTTTTAGAACGAACCTATCAAGATTCACGAGCATCGATTTTACAAGTCGTCGAAGAGTAGACGAGAGAAAGGTGTAAACTTTTTCTCTCAGAACTGCGCGAAAAGTTGTATTCCGGCTCAAAAACAACGGAATACATCGTTTTAGATCGAAACTATCAAGATTCACGAGCATCGATTTTACAAGTCGTCGAAGAGTAGACGAGAGAAAGGTGTAAACTTTTTCTCTCAGAACTGCGCCAAAAAATTGTATTCCGGCTCAAAACAACGGGATACATCGTTTTAGATCGAAACTAGCAAGATTCACGAGCATCGATTTTACATGTCGTCGAAGATAACGAGAGAAAGGTGTAAACTTTTTCTCTCATAACTGCGCGAAAACTTGTATTCCGTCTCAAAACAACGGGATACATCGTTTTAGATCGAAACTAGCAAGATTCACGAGCATCAATTTTACAAGTCGTCGAAGAGTAGACGAGAAAAAGGTGTAAACTTTTTCTCTCAGAACTGCGCGAAAACTTAAATTCCGGCTCAAAACAACGGGATACATTGTTTTAGATCGAAACTAGCACGATTAACGAGCATCGATTTTACAAGTCGTCGAAGAGTAGACGAGAGAAAGGGGTAAACTTTTTCTCTCAGAACTGCGCGAAAACTGGTATTCCGGCTCAAAACAACGGGATACATTGTTTTAGAACGAAACTATCAAGATTCACGAGCATCGATTTTACAAGTCGTCGAAGAGTAGACGAGAGAAAGGTGTAAACTTTTTCTCTCAGAACTGCGCGAAAAGTTGTATTCCGGCTCAAAACAACGGAATACATCGTTTTAGATCGAAACTATCAAGATTCACGAGCATCGATTTTACAAGTCGTCGAAGAGTAGACGAGAGAAAGGTGTAAACTTTTTCTCTCAGAACTGCGCGAAAAAAATTGTATTCCGACTCAAAACAACGGGATACATCGTTTTAGATCGAAACTAGCAAGATTCACGAGCATCGATTTTACATGTCGTCGAAGATAACGAGAGAAAGGTGTAAACTTTTTCTCTCAGAACTGCGCAAAAACTTGTATTCCGGCTCAAAACAACGGGATACTTCGTTTTAGATTGAAACTAGCAAGATTCACGAGCATCGATTTTACAAGTCGTCGAAGAGTAGACGAGAGAAAGGTGTAAACTTTTTATCTCAGAACTGCGCGAAGACTTGTATTCCGGCTCAAAACAACGGGATACATAGTTTTAGATCGAAACTAGCAAGATTAACGAGCATCGATTTTACAAGTCGACGAAGAGTAGACGAGAGAAAGGTGTAAACTTTTTCTCTCAGAACTGCGCGAAAACTTGTATTCCGGCTCAAAACAACGGGATACATCGTTTTAGATCGAAACTATCAAGATTCACCAGCATCGATTTTAAAAGTCGTCGAAGAGTATACGAGAAAAAAGGTGTAAACTTTTTCTCTCAGAACTGCGCGAAAACTTGTATTCCGCCTCAAAACCACGGGATACATCGTTTTAGAGCGATACTATCAATATTCACGAGCATCGATTTTACAAGTCGTCGAAGAGTAGACGAGAGAAAGGTGTAAACGTTTTCTCTCAGAACTGCGCGAAAAATTGTATTCCGGCTCAAAACAACGAGATACATTGTTTTAGATCGAAAGTAGTTAAATTCACGAGCATCGATTTAACAAGTCGTCGAAGAGTAGACGAGAGAAAGGTGTAAACTTTTTCTCTCAGAACTGCGCGAAAACTTGTATTCCGGCTCAAAACAACGGGATACATCGTTTTAGATCGAAACTAGCAAAATTCACGTGCATCGATTTTACAAGTCGTCGAAGAGTAGACGAGAAAAACGTGTAAACTTTTTCTCTCAGAACTGCGAGAAAACTTGTATTTCGGCTCAAAACAACGGGATACATCGTTTTAGATCGAAACTAGCAAGATTCACGAGCATCGATTTTACAAGTCGTCGAAGAGTAGACGAGAACAAGGTGTAAACTTTTTCTCTCAGAACTGCGCGAAAACTTGTATTCCGGCTCAAAACAACGGGATACATCGTTTTAGATCGAAACTAGCACTATTAACGAGCATCGATTTTACAAGTCGTCGAAGAGTAGACGAGAGATAGGTGTAAACTTTTTCTCTCAGAACTGCGCGAAAACTTGTATTCCGGCTCAAAACAACGGGATACATTGTTTTAGATCGAAACTAGCAAGATTCACGAGCATCGATTTTACATGTCGTCGAAGAGAACGAGAGAAAGGTGTAAACTTTTTCTCTCAGAACTGCGCAAAAACTTGTATTCCGGCTCAAAACAACGGGATACATCATTTTAGATCGAAACTATCAAGATTAACGAGCATCAATTTTACAAGTCGACCAAGAGTAGAGGAGAGAAAGGTGTAAACTTTTTCTCTCAGAACTGCGCGAAAACTTGTATTCCGGCTCAAAACAACGGGATACATCGTTTTAGATCGAAACTAGCACGATTAACGAGCATCGATTTTACAAGTCGTCGAAGAGTAGACGAGAGATAGGTGTAAACTTTTTCTCTCAGAACTGCGCGAAAACTTGTATTCCGGCTCAAAACAACGGGATACATTGTTTTAGATCGAAACTAGCAAAATTCACGAGCATCGATTTTACATGTCGTCGAAGAGAACGAGAGAAAGGTGTAAACTTTTTCTCTCAGAACTGCGCGAAAAGTTGTATTCCGGCTCAAAACAACGGAATACATCGTTTTAGATCGAAACTATCAAGATTCACGAGCATCGATTTTACAAGTCGACGAAGAGTAGACGAGAGAAAGGTGTAAACTTTTTCTCTCAGAACTGCGCGAAAACTTGTATTCTGGCCCAAAACAACGGGATACATCGTTTTAAATCGAAACTAGCACGATTAACGAGCATCGATTTTACAAGTCGTCGAAGAGTAGACGAGAGAAAGGTGTAAACGTTTTCTCTCAGAACTGCGCGAAAACTTGTATTCCGGCTCAAAACAACGGGATACATCGTTTTAGATCGAAACTATCAAGATTCACCAGCATCGATTTTAAAAGTCGTCGAAGAGTAGACGAGAGAAAGGTGTAAACTTTTTCTCTCAGAACTGCGCGAAAACTTGTATTCCGGCTCAAAACCACGGGATACATCGTTTTAGAGCGATACTATCAATATTCACGAGCATCGATTTTACAAGTCGTCGAAGAGTAGACGAGAGAAAGGCGTAAACGTTTTCTCTCAGAACTGCGCGAAAAATTGTATTCCGGCTCAAAACAACGAGATACATTGTTTTAGATCGAAAGTAGTTAAATTCACGAGCATCGATTTAACAAGTCGTCGAAGAGTAGACGAGAGAAAGGTGTAAACTTTTTCTCTCATAACTGCGCGAAAACTTGTATTCCGTCTCAAAACAACGGGATACATCGTTTTAGATCGAAACTAGCAAGATTCACGAGCATCAATTTTACAAGTCGTCGAAGAGTAGACGAGAAAAAGGTGTAAACTTTTTCTCTCAGAACTGCGCGAAAACTTAAATTCCGGCTCAAAACAACGGGATACATTGTTTTAGATCGAAACTAGCACGATTAACGAGCATCGATTTTACAAGTCGTCGAAGAGTAGACGAGAGAAAGGGGTAAACTTTTTCTCTCAGAACTGCGCGAAAACTGGTATTCCGGCTCAAAACAACGGGATACATTGTTTTAGAACGAAACTATCAAGATTCACGAGCATCGATTTTACAAGTCGTCGAAGAGTAGACGAGAGAAAGGTGTAAACTTTTTCTCTCAGAACTGCGCGAAAAGTTGTATTCCGGCTCAAAACAACGGAATACATCGTTTTAGATCGAAACTATCAAGATTCACGAGCATCGATTTTACAAGTCGTCGAAGAGTAGACGAGAGAAAGGTGTAAACTTTTTCTCTCAGAACTGCGCGAAAAAATTGTATTCCGACTCAAAACAACGGGATACATCGTTTTAGATCGAAACTAGCAAGATTCACGAGCATCGATTTTACAAGTCGTCGAAGAGTAGACGAGAAAAACGTGTAAACTTTTTCTCTCAGAACTGCGAGAAAACTTGTATTTCGGCTCAAAACAACGGGATACATCGTTTTAGATCGAAACTAGCAAGATTCACGAGCATCGATTTTACAAGTCGTCGAAGAGTAGACGAGAGATAGGTGTAAACTTTTTCTCTCAGAACTGCGCGAAAACTTGTATTCCGGCTCAAAACAACGGGATACATTGTTTTAGATCGAAACTAGCAAAATTCACGAGCATCGATTTTACATGTCGTCGAAGAGAACGAGAGAAAGGTGTAAACTTTTTCTCTCAGAACTGCGCGAAAAGTTGTATTCCGGCTCAAAACAACGGAATACATCGTTTTAGATCGAAACTATCAAGATTCACGAGCATCGATTTTACAAGTCGACGAAGAGTAGACGAGAGAAAGGTGTAAACTTTTTCTCTCAGAACTGCGCGAAAACTTGTATTCTGGCCCAAAACAACGGGATACATCGTTTTAGATCGAAACTAGCACGATTAACGAGCATCGATTTTACAAGTCGTCGAAGAGTAGACGAGAGAAAGGTGTAAACGTTTTCTCTCAGAACTGCGCGAAAACTTGTATTCCGGCTCAAAACAACGGGATACATCGTTTTAGATCGAAACTATCAAGATTCACCAGCATCGATTTTAAAAGTCGTCGAAGAGTAGACGAGAGAAAGGTGTAAACTTTTTCTCTCAGAACTGCGCGAAAACTTGTATTCCGGCTCAAAACCACGGGATACATCGTTTTAGAGCGATACTATCAATATTCACGAGCATCGATTTTACAAGTCGTCGAAGAGTAGACGAGAGAAAGGTGTAAACGTTTTCTCTCAGAACTGCGCGAAAAATTGTATTCCGGCTCAAAACAACGAGATACATTGTTTTAGATCGAAAGTAGTTAAATTCACGAGCATCGATTTAACAAGTCGTCGAAGAGTAGACGAGAGAAAGGTGTAAACTTTTTCTCTCATAACTGCGCGAAAACTTGTATTCCGTCTCAAAACAACGGGATACATCGTTTTAGATCGAAACTAGCAAGATTCACGAGCATCAATTTTACAAGTCGTCGAAGAGTAGACGAGAAAAAGGTGTAAACTTTTTCTCTCAGAACTGCGCGAAAACTTAAATTCCGGCTCAAAACAACGGGATACATTGTTTTAGATCGAAACTAGCACGATTAACGAGCATCGATTTTACAAGTCGTCGAAGAGTAGACGAGAGAAAGGGGTAAACTTTTTCTCTCAGAACTGCGCGAAAACTGGTATTCCGGCTCAAAACAACGGGATACATTGTTTTAGAACGAAACTATCAAGATTCACGAGCATCGATTTTACAAGTCGTCGAAGAGTAGACGAGAGAAAGGTGTAAACTTTTTCTCTCAGAACTGCGCGAAAAGTTGTATTCCGGCTCAAAACAACGGAATACATCGTTTTAGATCGAAACTATCAAGATTCACGAGCATCGATTTTACAAGTCGTCGAAGAGTAGACGAGAGAAAGGTGTAAACTTTTTCTCTCAGAACTGCGCGAAAAAATTGTATTCCGACTCAAAACAACGGGATACATCGTTTTAGATCGAAACTAGCAAGATTCACGAGCATCGATTTTACAAGTCGTCGAAGAGTAGACGAGAAAAACGTGTAAACTTTTTCTCTCAGAACTGCGAGAAAACTTGTATTTCGGCTCAAAACAACGGGATACATCGTTTTAGATCGAAACTAGCAAGATTCACGAGCATCGATTTTACAAGTCGTCGAAGAGTAGACGAGAACAAGGTGTAAACTTTTTCTCTCAGAACTGCGCGAAAACTTGTATTCCGGCTCAAAACAACGGGATACATCGTTTTAGATCGAAACTAGCACTATTAACGAGCATCGATTTTACAAGTCGTCGAAGAGTAGACGAGAGATAGGTGTAAACTTTTTCTCTCAGAACTGCGCGAAAACTTGTATTCCGGCTCAAAACAACGGGATACATTGTTTTAGATCGAAACTAGCAAGATTCACGAGCATCGATTTTACATGTCGTCGAAGAGAACGAGAGAAAGGTGTAAACTTTTTCTCTCAGAACTGCGCGAAAACTTGTATTCCGGCTCAAAACAACGGGATACATCGTTTTAGATCGAAACTATCAAGATTCACCAGCATCGATTTTAAAAGTCGTCGAAGAGTATACGAGAAAAAGGTGTAAACTTTTTCTCTCAGAACTGCGCGAAAACTTGTATTCCGCCTCAAAACAACGGGATACATCGTTTTAGATCGAAACTAGCACGATTAACGAGCATCGATTTTACAAGTCGTCGAAGAGTAGACGAGAGATAGGTGTAAACTTTTTCTCTCAGAACTGCGCGAAAACTTGTATTCCGGCTCAAAACAACGGGATACATTGTTTTCGATCGAAACTAGCAAAATTCACGAGCATCGATTTTACATGTCGTCGAAGAGAACGAGAGAAAGGTGTAAACTTTTTCTCTCAGAACTGCGCGAAAAGTTGTATTCCGGCTCAAAACAACGGAATACATCGTTTTAGATCGAAACTATCAAGATTCACGAGCATCGATTTTACAAGTCGACGAAGAGTAGACGAGAGAAAGGTGTAAACTTTTTCTCTCAGAACTGCGCGAAAACTTGTATTCTGGCCCAAAACAACGGGATACATCGTTTTAGATCGAAACTAGCACGATTAACGAGCATCGATTTTACAAGTCGTCGAAGAGTAGACGAGAGAAAGGTGTAAACGTTTTCTCTCAGAACTGCGCGAAAACTTGTATTCCGGCTCAAAACAACGGGATACATCGTTTTAGATCGAAACTATCAAGATTCACCAGCATCGATTTTAAAAGTCGTCGAAGAGTAGACGAGAGAAAGGTGTAAACTTTTTCTCTCAGAACTGCGCGAAAACTTGTATTCCGGCTCAAAACCACGGGATACATCGTTTTAGAGCGATACTATCAATATTCACGAGCATCGATTTTACAAGTCGTCGAAGAGTAGACGAGAGAAAGGTGTAAACGTTTTCTCTCAGAACTGCGCGAAAAATTGTATTCCGGCTCAAAACAACGAGATACATTGTTTTAGATCGAAAGTAGTTAAATTCACGAGCATCGATTTAACAAGTCGTCGAAGAGTAGACGACAGAAAGGTGTAAACTTTTTCTCTCATAACTGCGCGAAAACTTGTATTCCGTCTCGAAACAACGGGATACATCGTTTTAGATCGAAACTAGCAAGATTCACGAGCATCAATTTTACAAGTCGTCGAAGAGTAGACGAGAAAAAGGTGTAAACTTTTTCTCTCAGAACTGCGCGAAAACTTAAATTCCGGCTCAAAACAACGGGATACATTGTTTTAGATCGAAACTAGCACGATTAACGAGCATCGATTTTACAAGTCGTCGAAGAGTAGACGAGAGAAAGGGGTAAACTTTTTCTCTCAGAACTGCGCGAAAACTGGTATTCCGGCTCAAAACAACGGGATACATTGTTTTAGAACGAAACTATCAAGATTCACGAGCATCGATTTTACAAGTCGTCGAAGAGTAGACGAGAGAAAGGTGTAAACTTTTTCTCTCAGAACTGCGCGAAAAAATTGTATTCCGACTCAAAACAACGGGATACATCGTTTTAGATCGAAACTAGCAAGATTCACGAGCATCGATTTTACAAGTCGTCGAAGAGTAGACGAGAAAAACGTGTAAACTTTTTCTCTCAGAACTGCGAGAAAACTTGTATTTCGGCTCAAAACAACGGGATACATCGTTTTAGATCGAAACTAGCAAGATTCACGAGCATCGATTTTACAAGTCGTCGAAGAGTAGACGAGAACAAGGTGTAAACTTTTTCTCTCAGAACTGCGCGAAAACTTGTATTCCGGCTCAAAACAACGGGATACATCGTTTTAGATCGAAACTAGCACTATTAACGAGCATCGATTTTACAAGTCGTCGAAGAGTAGACGAGAGATAGGTGTAAACTTTTTCTCTCAGAACTGCGCGAAAACTTGTATTCCGGCTCAAAACAACGGGATACATTGTTTTAGATCGAAACTAGCAAGATTCACGAGCATCGATTTTACATGTCGTCGAAGAGAACGAGAGAAAGGTGTAAACTTTTTCTCTCAGAACTGCGCGAAAACTTGTATTCCGGCTCAAAACAACGGGATACATCGTTTTAGATCGAAACTATCAAGATTCACCAGCATCGATTTTAAAAGTCGTCGAAGAGTATACGAGAAAAAGGTGTAAACTTTTTCTCTCAGAACTGCGCGAAAACTTGTATTCCGCCTCAAAACAACGGGATACATCGTTTTAGATCGAAACTAGCACGATTAACGAGCATCGATTTTACAAGTCGTCGAAGAGTAGACGAGAGATAGGTGTAAGCTTTTTCTCTCAGAACTGCGCGAAAACTTGTATTCCGGCTCAAAACAACGGGATACATTGTTTTCGATCGAAACTAGCAAAATTCACGAGCATCGATTTTACATGTCGTCGAAGAGAACGAGAGAAAGGTGTAAACTTTTTCTCTCAGAACTGCGCGAAAAGTTGTATTCCGGCTCAAAACAACGGAATACATCGTTTTAGATCGAAACTATCAAGATTCACGAGCATCGATTTTACAAGTCGACGAAGAGTAGACGAGAGAAAGGTGTAAACTTTTTCTCTCAGAACTGCGCGAAAACTTGTATTCTGGCCCAAAACAACGGGATACATCGTTTTAGATCGAAACTAGCACGATTAACGAGCATCGATTTTACAAGTCGTCGAAGAGTAGACGAGAGAAAGGTGTAAACGTTTTCTCTCAGAACTGCGCGAAAACTTGTATTCCGGCTCAAAACAACGGGATACATCGTTTTAGATCGAAACTATCAAGATTCACCAGCATCGATTTTAAAAGTCGTCGAAGAGTAGACGAGAGAAAGGTGTAAACTTTTTCTCTCAGAACTGCGCGAAAACTTGTATTCCGGCTCAAAACCACGGGATACATCGTTTTAGAGCGATACTATCAATATTCACGAGCATCGATTTTACAAGTCGTCGAAGAGTAGACGAGAGAAAGGTGTAAACGTTTTCTCTCAGAACTGCGCGAAAAATTGTATTCCGGCTCAAAACAACGAGATACATTGTTTTAGATCGAAAGTAGTTAAATTCACGAGCATCGATTTAACAAGTCGTCGAAGAGTAGACGAGAGAAAGGTGTAAACTTTTTCTCTCAGAACTGCGCGAAAACTTGTATTCCGGCTCAAAACAACGGGATACATCGTTTTAGATCGAAACTAGCAAAATTCACGTGCATCGATTTTACAAGTCGTCGAAGAGTAGACGAGAAAAACGTGTAAACTTTTTCTCTCAGAACTGCGAGAAAACTTGTATTTTGGCTCAAAACAACGGGATACATCGTTTTAGATCGAAACTAGCAAGATTCACGAGCATCGATTTTACAAGTCGTCGAAGAGTAGACGAGAACAAGGTGTAAACTTTTTCTCTCAGAACTGCGCGAAAACTTGTCTTCCGGCTCAAAACAACGGGATACTTCGTTTTAGATCGAAACTAGCAAGATTCACGAGCATCGATTTTACAAGTCGTCGAAGAGTAGACGAGAGAAAGGTGTAAACTTTTTCTCTCAGAACTGCGCGAAGACTTGTATTCCGGCTCAAAACAACGGGATACATCATTTTAGATCGAAACTAGCAAGATTAACGAGCATCAATTTTACAAGTCGACGAAGAGTAGACGAGAGAAAGGTGTAAACTTTTTCTATCAGAACTGCGCGAAAACTTGTATTCCGGCTCAAAACAACGGGATACATCGTTTTAAATCGAAACTAGCACGATTAACGAGATCGATTTTACAAGTCGTCGAAGAGTAGACGAGAGAAAGGTGTAAACTTTTTCTCTCAGAACTGCGCGAAAACTTGTATTCCGGCTCAAAACAACGGGATACATCGTTTTAGATCGAAACTATCAAGATTCACCAGCATCGATTTTACAAGTCGTCGAAGAGTAGACGAGAAAGGTGTAAACTTTTTCTCTCATAACTGCGCGAAAACTTGTATTCCGGCTCAAAACAACGGGATACATCGTTTTAGATCGAAACTAGCAAGATTCACGAGCATCAATTTTACAAGTCGTCGAAGAGTAGACGAGAAAAAGGTGTAAACTTTTTCTCTCAGAACTGCGCGAAAACTTGTATTCCGGCTCAAAACAACGGGATACATCGTTTTAGATCGAAACTAGCACGATTAACGAGCATCGATTTTACAAGTCGTCGAAGAGTAGACGAGAGAAAGGGGTAAACTTTTTCTCTCAGAACTGCGCGAAAACTGGTATTCCGGCTCAAAACAACGGGATACATTGTTTTAGAACGAAACTATCAAGATTCACGAGCATCGATTTTACAAGTCGTCGAAGAGTAGACGAGAGAAAAGTGTAAACTTTTTCTCTCAGAACTGCGCGAAAAGTTGTATTCCGGCTCAAAACAACGGAATACATCGTTTTAGATCGAAACTATCAAGATTCACGAGCATCGATTTTACAAGTCGTCGAAGAGTAGACGAGAGAAAGGTGTAAACTTTTTCTCTCAGAACTGCGCGAAAAAATTGTATTCCGGCTCAAAACAACGGGATACATCGTTTTAGATCGAAACTAGCAAGATTCACGAGCATCGATTTTACATGTCGTCGAAGATAACGAGAGAAAGGTGTAAACTTTTTCTCTCATAACTGCGCGAAAACTTGTATTCCGGCTCAAAACAACGGGATACATCGTTTTAGATCGAAACTAGCAAGATTCACGAGCATCAATTTTACAAGTCGTCGAAGAGTAGACGAGAAAAAGGTGTAAACTTTTTCTCTCAGAACTGCGCGAAAACTTAAATTCCGGCTCAAAACAACGGGATACATCGTTTTAGATCGAAACTAGCACGATTAACGAGCATCGATTTTACAAGTCGTCGAAGAGTAGACGAGAGAAAGGGGTAAACTTTTTCTCTCAGAACTGCGCGAAAACTGGTATTCCGGCTCAAAACAACGGGATACATTGTTTTAGAACGAAACTATCAATATTCACGAGCATCGATTTTGCAAGTCTTCGAAGAGTAGACGAGAGAAAGGTGTAAACTTTTTCTCTCAGAACTGCGCGAAAAGTTGTATTCCGGCTCAAAACAACGGAATACATCGTTTTAGATCGAAACTATCAAGATTCACGAGCATCGATTTTACAAGTCGTCGAAGAGTAGACGAGAGAAAGGTGTAAACTTTTTCTCTCAGAACTGCGCGAAAAAATTGTATTCCGGCTCAAAACAACGGGATACATCGTTTTAGATCAAAACTAGCAAGATTCACGAGCATCGATTTTACATGTCGTCGAAGATAACGAGAGAAAGGTGTAAACTTTTTCTCTCAGAACTGCGCGAAAACTTGTATTCTGGCCCAAAACAACGGGATACATCGTTTTAGATCGAAACTAGCACGATTAACGAGCATCGATTTTACAAGTCGTCGAAGAGTAGACGAGAGAAAGGTGTAAACGTTTTCTCTCAGAACTGCGCGAAAACTTGTATTCCGGCTCAAAACAACGGGATACATCGTTTTAGATCGAAACTATCAAGATTCACCAGCATCGATTTTAAAAGTCTTCGAAGAGTAGACGAGAGAAAGGTGTAAACTTTTTCTCTCAGAACTGCGCGAAAACTTGTATTCCGGCTCAAAACCACGGGATACATCGTTTTAGAGCGATACTATCAATATTCACGAGCATCGATTTTACAAGTCGTCGAAGAGTAGACGAGAGAAAGGTGTAAACGTTTTCTCTCAGAACTGCGCGAAAAATTGTATTCCGGCTCAAAACAACGAGATACATTGTTTTAGATCGAAAGTAGTTAAATTCACGAGCATCGATTAAACAAGTCGTCGAAGAGTAGACGAGAGAAAGGTGTAAACTTTTTCTCTCAGAACTGCGCGAAAACTTGTATTCCGGCTCAAAACAACGGGATACATCGTTTTAGATCGAAACTAGCAAAATTCACGTGCATCGATTTTACAAGTCGTCGAAGAGTAGACGAGAAAAACGTGTAACCTTTTTCTCTCAGAACTGCGAGAAAACTTGTATTTCGGCTCAAAACAACGGGATACATCGTTTTAGATCGAAACTAGCAAGATTCACGAGCATCGATTTTACAAGTCGTCGAAGAGTAGACGAGAACAAGGTGTAAACTTTTTCTCTCAGAACTGCGCGAAAACTTGTATTCCGGCTCAAAACAACGGGATACATCGTTTTAGATCGAAACTAGCACGATTAACGAGCATCGATTTTACAAGTCGTCGAAGAGTAGACGAGAGATAGGTGTAAACTTTTTCTCTCAGAACTGCGCGAAAACTTGTATTCCGGCTCAAAACAACGGGATACATTGTTTTAGATCGAAACTAGCAAGATTCACGAGCATCGATTTTACATGTCGTCGAAGAGAACGAGAGAAAGGTGTAAACTTTTTCTCTCAGAACTGCGCAAAAACTTGTATTCCGGCTCAAAACAACGGGATACATCATTTTAGATCGAAACTAGCAAGATTAACGAGCATCAATTTTACAAGTCGACCAAGAGTAGACGAGAGAAAGGTGTAAACTTTTTCTCTCAGAACTGCGCGAAAACTTGTATTCCGGCTCAAAACAACGGGATACATCGTTTTAGATCGAAACTAGCACGATTAACGAGCATCGATTTTACAAGTCGTCGAAGAGTAGACGAGAGATAGGTGTAAACTTTTTCTCTCAGAACTGCGCGAAAACTTGTATTCCGGCTCAAAACAACGGGATACATTGTTTTAGATCGAAACTAGCAAGATTCACGAGCATCGATTTTACATGTCGTCGAAGAGAACGAGAGAAAGGTGTAAACTTTTTCTCTCAGAACTGCGCAAAAACTTGTATTCCGGCTCAAAACAAAGGGATACATCATTTTAGATCGAAACTAGCAAGATTAACGAGCATCAATTTTACAAGTCGACCAAGAGTAGACGAGAGAAAGGTGTAAACTTTTTCTCTCAGAACTGCGCAAAAACTTGTATTCCGGCTCAAAACAACGGGATACATCGTTTTAGATCGAAACTAGCACGATTAACGAGCATCGATTTTACAAGTCGTCGAAGAGTAGACGAGAGATAGGTGTAAACTTTTTCTCTCAGAACTGCGCGAAAACTTGTATTCCGGCTCAAAACAACGGGATACATTGTTTTAGATCGAAACTAGCAAAATTCCCGAGCATCGATTTTACATGTCGTCGAAGAGAACGAGAGAAAGGTGTAAACTTTTTCTCTCAGAACTGCGCAAAAACTTGTCTTCCGGCTCAAAACAACGGGATACTTCATTTTAGATCGAAACTATCAAGATTCACCAGCATCGATTATACAAGTCGTCGAAGAGTAGACGAGAGAAAGGTGTAAATTTTTTTTTTAGAACTGCGCGAAAACTTGTATTCCGGCTCAAAACAACGGGATACATCGTTTTAGAGCGATACTATCAAGATTCACGAGCATCGATTTTACAAGTCGTCGAAGAGTAGACGAGAGAAAGGTGTAAACGTATTCTCTCAGAACTGCGCAAAAAATTGTATTCCGGCTCAAAACAACGAGATACATTGTTTTAGATCGAAAGTAGCAAAATTCACGAGCATCGATTTAACAAGTCGTCGAAGAGTAGACGAGAGAAAGGTGTAAACTTTTTCTCTCAGAACTGCGCGAAAACTTGTATTCCGGCTCAAAACAACGGGATACATTGTTTTAGATCGAAAGTAGCAAAATTCACGAGCATCGATTTAACAAGTCGTCGAAGAGTAGACGAGAGAAAGGTGTAAACTTTTTCTCTCAGAACTGCGCGAAAACTTGTATTCCGGCTCAAAACAACGGGGTACATCGTTTTAGATCGAAACTAGCAAAATTCACGTGCATCGATTTTACAAGTCGTCGAAGAGTAGACGAGAGAAACGTGTAAACTTTTTCTCTCAGAACTGCAAGAAAACTTGTATTTCGGCTCAAAACAACGGGATACATCGTTTTAGATCGAAACTAGCAAGATTCACGAGCATCGATTTTACAAGTCGTCGAAGAGTAGACGAGAACAAGGTGTAAACTTTTTCTCTCAGAACTGCGCGAAAACTTGTATTCCGGCTCAAAACAACGGGATACATCGTTTTAGATCGAAACTAGCACGATTAACGAGCATCAATTTTACAAGTCGTCGAAGAGTAGACGAGAGATAGGTGTAAACTTTTTCTCTCAGAACTGCGCGAAAACTTGTATTCCGGCTCAAAACAACGGGATACATTGTTTTAGATCGAAACTAGCAAAATTCACGAGCATCGATTTTACATGTCGTCGAAGAGAACGAGAGAAAGGTGTAAACTTTTTCTCTCAGAACTGCGCAAAAACTTGTCTTCCGGCTCAAAACAACGGGATACTTCGTTTTAGATCGAAACTAGCAAGATTCACGAGCATCGATTTTACAAGTCGTCGAAGAGTAGAAGAGAGAAAGGTGTAAACTTTTTCTCTCAGAACTGCGCGAAGACTTGTATTCCGGCTCAAAACAACGGGATACTTCATTTTAGATCGAAACTAGCAAGATTAACGAGCATCAATTTTACAAGTCGACGAAGAGTAGACGAGAGAAAGGTGTAAACTTTTTCTCTCAGAACTGCGCGAAAACTTGTATTCCGGCTCAAAACAACGGGATACATCGTTTTAAATCGAAACTAGCACGATTAACGAGCATTGATTTTACAAGTCGTCGAAGAGTAGACGAGAGAAAGGTGTAAACTTTTTCTCTCAGAACTGCGCGAAAACTTGTATTCCGGCTCAAAACAACGGGATACATCGTTTTAGATCGAAACTATCAAGATTCACCAGCATCGATTTTACAAGTCGTCGAAGAGTAGACGAGAGAAAGGTGTAAACTTTTTCTCTCATAACTGCGCGAAAACTTGTATTCCGGCTCAAAACAACGGGATACATCGTTTTAGATCGAAACTAGCACGAATAACGAGCATCGATTTTACAAGTCGTCGAAGAGTAGACGAGAGAAAGGGGTAAACTTTTTCTCTCAGAACTGCGCGAAAACTGGTATTCCGGCTCAAAACAACGGGATACATTGTTTTAGAACGAAACTATCAAGATTCACGAGCATCGATTTTACAAGTCGTCGAAGAGTAGACGAGAGAAAGGTGTAAACTTTTTCTCTCAGAACTGCGCGAAAAGTTGTATTCCGGCTCAAAACAACGGAATACATCGTTTTAGATCGAAACTAGCAAGATTCACGAGCATCGATTTTACATGTCGTCGAAGATAACGAGAGAAAGGTGTAAACTTTTTCTCTCATAACTGCGCGAAAACTTGTATTCCGGCTCAAAACAACGGGATACATCGTTTTAGATCGAAACTAGCAAGATTCACGAGCATCAATTTTACAAGTCGTCGAAGAGTAGACGAGAAAAAGGTGTAAACTTTTTCTCTCAGAACTGCGCGAAAACTTAAATTCCGGCTCAAAACAACGGGATACATCGTTTTAGATCGAAACTAGCACGATTAACGAGCATCGATTTTACAAGTCGTCGAAGAGTAGACGAGAGAAAGGGGTAAACTTTTTCTCTCAGAACTGCGCGAAAACTGGTATTCCGGCTCAAAACAACGGGATACATTGTTTTAGAACGAAACTATCAAGATTCACGAGCATCGATTTTACAAGTCGTCGAAGAGTAGACGAGAGAAAGGTGTAAACTTTTTCTCTCAGAACTGCGCGAAAAGTTGTATTCCGGCTCAAAACAACGGAATACATCGTTTTAGATCGAAACTATCAAGATTCACGAGCATCGATTTTAAAAGTCGTCGAAGAGTACACGAGAGAAAGGTGTAAACTTTTTCTCTCAGAACTGCGCAAAAACTTGTATTCCGGCTCAAAACAACGGGATACTTCGTTTTAGATTGAAACTAGCAAGATTCACGAGCATTGATTTTACAAGTCGTCGAAGAGTAGACGAGAGAAAGGTGTAAACTTTTTATCTCAGAACTGCGCGAAGACTTGTATTCCGGCTCAAAACAACGGGATACATTGTTTTAGATCGAAAGTAGCAAAATTCACGAGCATCGATTTAACAAGTCGTCGAAGAGTAGACGAGAGAAAGGTGTAAACTTTTTCTCTCAGAACTGCGCGAAAACTGGTATTCCGGCTCAAAACAACGGGATACATTGTTTTAGAACGAAACTATCAAGATTCACGAGCATCGATTTTACAAGTCGTCGAAGAGTAGACGAGAGAAAGGTGTAAACTTTTTCTCTCAGAACTGCGCGAAAAGTTGTATTCCGGCTCAAAACAACGGAATACATCGTTTTAGATCGAAACTATCAAGATTCACGAGCATCGATTTTACAAGTCGTCGAAGAGTAGACGAGAGAAAGGTGTAAACTTTTTCTCTCAGAACTGCGCGAAAAAATTGTATTCCGGCTCAAAACAACGGGATACATCGTTTTAGATCGAAACTAGCAAGATTCACGAGCATCGATTTTACATGTCGTCGAAGATAACGAGAGAAAGGTGTAAACTTTTTCTCTCATAACTGCGCGAAAACTTGTATTCCGGCTCAAAACAACGGGATACATCGTTTTAGATCGAAACTAGCAAGATTCACGAGCATCAATTTTACAAGTCGTCGAAGAGTAGACGAGAAAAAGATGTAAACTTTTTCTCTCAGAAATGCGCGAAAACTTAAATTCCGGCTCAAAACAACGGGATACATCGTTTTAGATCGAAACTAGCACGATTAACGAGCATCGATTTTACAAGTCGTCGAAGAGTAGACGAGAGAAAGGGGTAAACTTTTTCTCTCAGAACTGCGCGAAAACTGGTATTCCGGCTCAAAACAACGGGATACATTGTTTTAGAACGAAACTATCAAGATTCACGAGCATCGATTTTGCAAGTCTTCGAAGAGTAGACGAGAGAAAGGTGTAAACTTTTTCTCTCAGAACTGCGCGAAAAGTTGTATTCCGGCTCAAAACAACGGGATACATTGTTTTAGATCGAAACTAGCAAAATTCCCGAGCATCGATTTTACATGTCGTCGAAGAGAACGAGAGAAAGGTGTAAACTTTTTCTCTCAGAACTGCGCAAAAACTTGTCTTCCGGCTCAAAACAACGGGATACTTCATTTTAGATCGAAACAATCAAGATTCACCAGCATCGATTATACAAGTCGTCGAAGAGTAGACGAGAGAAAGGTGTAAATTTTTTTTTAGAACTGCGCGAAAACTTGTATTCCGGCTCAAAACAACGGGATACATCGTTTTAGAGCGATACTATCAAGATTCACGAGCATCGATTTTACAAGTCGTCGAAGAGTAGACGAGAGAAAGGTGTAAACGTATTCTCTCAGAACTGCGCGAAAAATTGTATTCCGGCTCAAAACAACGAGATACATTGTTTTAGATCGAAAGTAGCAAAATTCACGAGCATCGATTTAACAAGTCGTCGAAGAGTAGACGAGAGAAAGGTGTAAACTTTTTCTCTCAGAACTGCGCGAAAACTTGTATTCCGGCTCAAAACAACGGGATACATTGTTTTAGATCGAAAGTAGCAAAATTCACGAGCATCGATTTAACAAGTCGTCGAAGAGTAGACGAGAGAAAGGTGTAAACTTTTTCTCTCAGAACTGCGCGAAAACTTGTATTCCGGCTCAAAACAACGGGGTACATCGTTTTAGATCGAAACTAGCAAAATTCACGTGCATCGATTTTACAAGTCGTCGAAGAGTAGACGAGAGAAACGTGTAAACTTTTTCTCTCAGAACTGCAAGAAAACTTGTATTTCGGCTCAAAACAACGGGATACATCGTTTTAGATCGAAACTAGCAAGATTCACGAGCATCGATTTTACAAGTCGTCGAAGAGTAGACGAGAACAAGGTGTAAACTTTTTCTCTCAGAACTGCGCAAAAACTTGTATTCCGGCTCAAAACAACGGGATACATCGTTTTAGATCGAAACTAGCACGATTAACGAGCATCGATTTTACAAGTCGTCGAAGAGTAGACGAGAGATAGGTGTAAACTTTTTCTCTCAGAACTGCGCGAAAACTTGTATTCCGGCTCAAAACAACGGGATACATTGTTTTAGATCGAAACTAGCAAAATTCACGAGCATCAATTTTACATGTCGTCGAAGAGAACGAGAGAAAGGTGTAAACTTTTTCTCTCAGAACTGCGCAAAAACTTGTCTTCCGGCTCAAAACAACGGGATACTTCGTTTTAGATCGAAACTAGCAAGATTCACGAGCATCGATTTTACAAGTCGTCGAAGAGTAGAAGAGAGAAAGGTGTAAACTTTTTCTCTCAGAACTGCGCGAAGACTTGTATTCCGGCTCAAAACAACGGGATACTTCATTTTAGATCGAAACTAGCAAGATTAACGAGCATCAATTTTACAAGTCGACGAAGAGTAGACGAGAGAAAGTTGTAAACTTTTTCTCTCAGAACTGCGCGAAAACTTGTACTCCGGCTCAAAACAACGGGATACATCGTTTTAAATCGAAACTAGCACGATTAACGAGCATTGATTTTACAAGTCGTCGAAGAGTAGACGAGAGAAAGGTGTAAACTTTTTCTCTCAGAACTGCGCGAAAACTTGTATTCCGGCTCAAAACAACGGGATACATCGTTTTAGATCGAAACTATCAAGATTCACCAGCATCGATTTTACAAGTCGTCGAAGAGTAGACGAGAGAAAGGTGTAAACTTTTTCTCTCATAACTGCGCGAAAACTTGTATTCCGGCTCAAAACAACGGGATACATCGTTTTAGATCGAAACTAGCAAGATTCACGAGCATCAATTTTACAAGTCGTCGAAGAGTAGACGAGAAAAAGGTGTAAACTTTTTCTCTCAGAACTGCGCGAAAACTTGTATTCCGGCTCAAAACAACGGAATACATCGTTTTAGATCGAAACTAGCAAGATTCACGAGCATCGATTTTACATGTCGTCGAAGATAACGAGAGAAAGGTGTAAACTTTTTCTCTCAGAACTGCGCGAAAAGTTGTATTCCGGCTCAAAACAACGGAATACATCGTTTTAGATCGAAACTAGCAAGATTCACGAGCATCGATTTTACATGTCGTCGAAGATAACGAGAGAAAGGTGTAAACTTTTTCTCTCATAACTGCGCGAAAACTTGTATTCCGGCTCAAAACAACGGGATACATCGTTTTAGATCGAAACTAGCAAGATTCACGAGCATCAATTTTACAAGTCGTCGAAGAGTAGACGAGAAAAAGGTGTAAACTTTTTCTCTCAGAACTGCGCGAAAACTTAAATTCCGGCTCAAAACAACGGGATACATCGTTTTAGATCGAAACTAGCACGATTAACGAGCATCGATTTTACAAGTCGTCGAAGAGTAGACGAGAGAAAGGGGTAAACTTTTTCTCTCAGAACTGCGCGAAAACTGGTATTCCGGCTCAAAACAACGGGATACATTGTTTTAGAACGAAACTATCAAGATTCACGAGCATCGATTTTACAAGTCGTCGAAGAGTAGACGAGAGAAAGGTGTAAACTTTTTCTCTCAGAACTGCGCGAAAAGTTGTATTCCGGCTCAAAACAACGGAATACATCGTTTTAGATCGAAACTATCAAGATTCACGAGCATCGATTTTAAAAGTCGTCGAAGAGTACACGAGAGAAAGGTGTAAACTTTTTCTCTCAGAACTGCGCAAAAACTTGTATTCCGGCTCAAAACAACGGGATACTTCGTTTTAGATTGAAACTAGCAAGATTCACGAGCATTGATTTTACAAGTCGTCGAAGAGTAGACGAGAGAAAGGTGTAAACTTTTTATCTCAGAACTGCGCGAAGACTTGTATTCCGGCTCAAAACAACGGGATACATTGTTTTAGATCGAAAGTAGCAAAATTCACGAGCATCGATTTAACAAGTCGTCGAGGAGTAGACGAGAGAAAGGTGTAAACTTTTTCTCTCAGAACTGCGCGAAAACTGGTATTCCGGCTCAAAACAACGGGATACATTGTTTTAGAACGAAACTATCAAGATTCACGAGCATCGATTTTACAAGTCGTCGAAGAGTAGACGAGAGAAAGGTGTAAACTTTTTCTCTCAGAACTGCGCGAAAAGTTGTATTCCGGCTCAAAACAACGGAATACATCGTTTTAGATCGAAACTATCAAGATTCACGAGCATCGATTTTACAAGTCGTCGAAGAGTAGACGAGAGAAAGGTGTAAACTTTTTCTCTCAGAACTGCGCGAAAAAATTGTATTCCGGCTCAAAACAACGGGATACATCGTTTTAGATCGAAACTAGCAAGATTCACGAGCATCGATTTTACATGTCGTCGAAGATAACGAGAGAAAGGTGTAAACTTTTTCTCTCATAACTGCGCGAAAACTTGTATTCCGGCTCAAAACAACGGGATACATCGTTTTAGATCGAAACTAGCAAGATTCACGAGCATCAATTTTACAAGTCGTCGAAGAGTAGACGAGAAAAAGGTGTAAACTTTTTCTCTCAGAACTGCGCGAAAACTTAAATTCCGGCTCAAAACAACGGGATACATCGTTTTAGATCGAAACTAGCACGATTAACGAGCATCGATTTTACAAGTCGTCGAAGAGTAGACGAGAGAAAGGGGTAAACTTTTTCTCTCAGAACTGCGCGAAAACTGGTATTCCGGCTCAAAACAACGGGATACATTGTTTTAGAACGAAACTATCAAGATTCACGAGCATCGATTTTGCAAGTCTTCGAAGAGTAGACGAGAGAAAGGTGTAAACTTTTTCTCTCAGAACTGCGCGAAAAGTTGTATTCCGGCTCAAAACAACGGAATACATCGTTTTAGATCGAAACTATCAAGATTCACGAGCATCGATTTTACAAGTCGTCGAAGAGTAGACGAGAGAAAGGTGTAAACTTTTTCTCTCAGAACTGCGCGAAAAAATTGTATTCCGGCTCAAAACAACGGGATACATCGTTTTAGATCAAAACTAGCAAGATTCACCAGCATCGATTTTAAAAGTCTTCGAAGAGTAGACGAGAGAAAGGTGTAAACTTTTTCTCTCAGAACTGCGCGAAAACTTGTATTCCGGCTCAAAACCACGGGATACATCGTTTTAGAGCGATACTATCAATATTCACGAGCATCGATTTTACAAGTCGTCGAAGAGTAGACGAGAGAAAGGTGTAAACGTTTTCTCTCAGAACTGCGCGAAAAATTGTATTCCGGCTCAAAACAACGAGATACATTGTTTTAGATCGAAAGTAGTTAAATTCACGAGCATCGATTAAACAAGTCGTCGAAGAGTAGACGAGAGAAAGGTGTAAATTTTTCTCTCAGAACTGCGCGAAAACTTGTATTCCGGCTCAAAACAACGGGATACATCGTTTTAGATCGAAACTAGCAAAATTCACGTGCATCGATTTTACAAGTCGTCGAAGAGTAGACGAGAAAAACGTGTAACCTTTTTCTCTCAGAACTGCGAGAAAACTTGTATTTCGGCTCAAAACAACGGGATACATCGTTTTAGATCGAAACTAGCAAGATTCACGAGCATCGATTTTACAAGTCGTCGAAGAGTAGACGAGAACAAGGTGTAAACTTTTTCTCTCAGAACTGCGCGAAAACTTGTATTCCGGCTCAAAACAACGGGATACATCGTTTTAGAGCGATACTATCAAGATTCACGAGCATCGATTTTACAAGTCGTCGAAGAGTAGACGAGAGAAAGGTGTAAACGTTTTCTCTCAGAACTGCGCGAAAAATTGTATTCCGGCTCAAAACAACGAGAAACATTGTTTTAGATCGAAAGTAGCAAAATTCACGAGCATCGATTTAACAAGTCGTCGAAGAGTAGACGAGAGAAAGGTGTAAACTTTTTCTCTCAGAACTGCGCGAAAACTTGTATTCCGGCTCAAAACAACGGGATACATCGTTTTAGATCGAAACTAGCAAAATTCACGTGCATCGATTTTACAAGTCGTCGAAGAGTAGACGAGAAAAACGTGTAAACTTTTTCTCTCAGAACTGCGAGAAAACTTGTATTTCGGCTCAAAACAACGGGATACATCGTTTTAGATCGAAACTAGCAAGATTCACGAGCATCAATTTTACAAGTCGTCGAAGAGTAGACGAGAACAAGGTGTAAACTTTTTCTCTCAGAACTGCGCGAAAACTTGTATTCCGGCTCAAAACAACGGGATACATCGTTTTAGATCGAAACTAGCACGATTAACGAGCATCGATTTTACAAGTCGTCGAAGAGTAGACGAGAGATAGGTGTAAACTTTTTCTCTCAGAACTGCGCGAAAACTTGTATTCCGGCTCAAAACAACGGGATACATTGTTTTAGATCGAAACTAGCAAGATTCACGAGCATCGATTTTACATGTCGTCGAAGAGAACGAGAGAAAGGTGTAAACTTTTTCTCTCAGAACTGCGAAAAAACTTGTATTCCGGCTCAAAACAACGGGATACATCATTTTAGATCGAAACTAGCAAGATTAACGAGCATCAATTTTACAAGTCGACCAAGAGTAGACGAGAGAAAGGTGTAAACTTTTTCTCTCAGAACTGCGCGAAAACTTGTATTCCGGCTCAAAACAACGGGATACATCGTTTTAGATCGAAACTAGCAAGATTCACGAGCATCAATTTTACAAGTCGTCGAAGAGTAGACGAGAACAAGGTGTAAACTTTTTCTCTCAGAACTGCGCGAAATCTTGTATTCCGGCTCAAAACAACGGGATACATCGTTTTAGATCGAAACTAGCACGATTAACGAGCATCGATTTTACAAGTCGTCGAAGAGTAGACGAGAGATAGGTGTAAACTTTTTCTCTCAGAACTGCGCGAAAACTTGTATTCCGGCTCAAAACAACGGGATACATTGTTTTAGATCGAAACTAGCAAGGTTCACGAGCATCGATTTTACATGTCGTCGAAGAGAACGAGAGAAAGGTGTAAACTTTTTCTCTCAGAACTGCGCAAAAACTTGTATTCCGGCTCAAAACAACGGGATACATCATTTTAGATGGAAACTAGCAAGATTAACGAGCATCAATTTTACAAGTCGACCAAGAGTAGACGAGAGAAAGGTGTAAACTTTTTCTCTCAGAACTGCGCGAAAACTTGTATTCCGGCTCAAAACAACGGGATACATCGTTTTAGATCGAAACTAGCACGATTAACGAGCATCGATTTTACAAGTCGTCGAAGAGTAGACGAGAGATAGGTGTAAACTTTTTCTCTCAGAACTGCGCGAAAACTTGTATTCCGGCTCAAAACAACGGGATACATTGTTTTAGATCGAAACTAGCAAAATTCCGAGCATCGATTTTACATGTCGTCGAAGAGAACGAGAGAAAGGTGTAAACTTTTTCTCTCAGAACTGCGCAAAAACTTGTCTTCCGGCTCAAAACAACGGGATACTTCATTTTAGATCGAAACTATCAAGATTCACCAGCATCGATTTTACAAGTCGTCGAAGAGTAGACGAGAGAAAGGTGTAAATTTTTTTTTTACAACTGCGCGAAAACTTGTATTCCGGCTCAAAACAACGGGATACATCGTTTTAGAGCGATACTATCAAGATTCACGAGCATCGATTTTACAAGTCGTCGAAGAGTAGACGAGAGAAAGGTGTAAACGTTTTCTCTCAGAACTGCGCGAAAAATTGTATTCCGGCTCAAAACAACGAGATACATTGTTTTAGATCGAAAGTAGCAAAATTCACGAGCATCGATTTAACAAGTCGTCGAAGAGTAGACGAGAGAAAGGTGTAAACTTTTTCTCTCAGAACTGCGCGAAAACTTGTATTCCGGCTCAAAACAACGGGATACATCGTTTTAGATCGAAACTAGCAAAATTCACGTGCATCGATTTTACAAGTCGTCGAAGAGTAGACGAGAGAAACGTGTAAACTTTTTCTCTCAGAACTGCAAGAAAACTTGTATTTCGGCTCAAAACAACGGGATACATCGTTTTAGATCGAAACTAGCAAGATTCACGAGCATCGATTTTACAAGTCGTCGAAGAGTAGACGAGAACAAGGTGTAAACTTTTTCTCTCAGAACTGCGCGAAAACTTGTATTCCGGCTCAAAACAACGGGATACATCGTTTTAGATCGAAACTAGCACGATTAACGAGCATCGATTTTACAAGTCGTCGAAGAGTAGACGAGAGATAGGTGTAAACTTTTTCTCTCAGAACTGCGCGAAAACTTGTATTCCGCTCAAAACAACGGGATACATTGTTTTAGATCGAAACTAGCAAAATTCACGAGCATCGATTTTACATGTCGTCGAAGAGAACGAGAGAAAGGTGTAAACTTTTTCTCTCAGAACTGCGCAAAAACTTGTCTTCCGGCTCAAAACAACGGGATACTTCGTTTTAGATCGAAACTAGCAAGATTCACGAGCATCGATTTTACAAGTCGTCGAAGAGTAGAAGAGAGAAAGGTGTAAACTTTTTCTCTCAGAACTGCGCGAAGACTTGTATTCCGGCTCAAAACAACGGGATACATCATTTTAGATCGAAACTAGCAAGATTAACGAGCATCAATTTTACAAGTCGACGAAGAGTAGACGAGAGAAAGGTGTAAACTTTTTCTCTCAGAACTGCGCGAAAACTTGTATTCCGGCTCAAAACAACGGGATACATCGTTTTAAATCGAAACTAGCACGATTAACGAGCATTGATTTTACAAGTCGTCGAAGAGTAGACGAGAGAAAGGTGTAAACTTTTTCTCTCAGAACTGCGCGAAAACTTGTATTCCGGCTCAAAACAACGGGATACATCGTTTTAGATCGAAACTATCAAGATTCACCAGCATCGATTTTACAAGTCGTCGAAGAGTAGACGAGAGAAAAGTGTAAACTTTTTCTCTCATAACTGCGCGAAAACTTGTATTCCGGCTCAAAACAACGGGATACATCGTTTTAGATCGAAACTAGCAAGATTCACGAGCATCAATTTTACAAGTCGTCGAAGAGTAGACGAGAAAAAGGTGTAAACTTTTTCTCTCAGAACTGCGCGAAAACTTGTATTCCGGCTCAAAACAACGGGATACATCGTTTTAGATCGAAACTAGCACGAATAACGAGCATCGATTTTACAAGTCGTCGAAGAGTAGACGAGAGAAAGGGGTAAACTTTTTCTCTCAGAACTGCGCGAAAACTGGTATTCCGGCTCAAAACAACGGGATACATTGTTTTAGAACGAAACTATCAAGATTCACGAGCATCGATTTTACAAGTCGTCGAAGAGTAGACGAGAGAAAGGTGTAAACTTTTTCTCTCAGAACTGCGCGAAAAGTTGTATTCCGGCTCAAAACAACGGAATACATCGTTTTAGATCGAAACTAGCAAGATTCACGAGCATCGATTTTACATGTCGTCGAAGATAACGAGAGAAAGGTGTAAACTTTTTCTCTCATAACTGCGCGAAAACTTGTATTCCGGCTCAAAACAACGGGATACATCGTTTTAGATCGAAACTAGCAAGATTCACGAGCATCAATTTTACAAGTCGTCGAAGAGTAGACGAGAAAAAGGTGTAAACTTTTTCTCTCAGAACTGCGCGAAAACTTAAATTCCGGCTCAAAACAACGGGATACATCGTTTTAGATCGAAACTAGCACGATTAACGAGCATCGATTTTACAAGTCGTCGAAGAGTAGACGAGAGAAAGGGGTAAACTTTTTCTCTCAGAACTGCGCGAAAACTGGTATTCCGGCTCAAAACAACGGGATACATTGTTTTAGAACGAAACTATCAAGATTCACGAGCATCGATTTTACAAGTCGTCGAAGAGTAGACGAGAGAAAGGTGTAAACTTTTTCTCTCAGAACTGCGCGAAAAGTTGTATTCCGGCTCAAAACAACGGAATACATCGTTTTAGATCGAAACTATCAAGATTCACGAGCATCGATTTTACAAGTCGTCGAAGAGTATACGAGAGAAAGGTGTAAACTTTTTCTCTCAGAACTGCGCGAAAAAATTGTATTCCGACTCAATACAACGGGATACATCGTTTTAGATCGAAACTAGCAAGATTCACGAGCATCGATTTTACATGTCGTCGAAGATAACGAGAGAAAGGTGTAAACTTTTTCTCTCAGAACTGCGCAAAAACTTGTATTCCGGCTCAAAACAACGGGATACTTCGTTTTAGATTGAAACTAGCAAGATTCACGAGCATTGATTTTACAAGTCGTCGAAGAGTAGAGGAGAGAAAGGTGTAAACTTTTTATCTCAGAACTGCGCGAAGACTTGTATTCCGGCTCAAAACAACGGGATACATTGTTTTAGATCGAAAGTAGCAAAATTCACGAGCATCGATTTAACAAGTCTTCGAAGAGTAGACGAGAGAAAGGTGTAAACTTTTTCTCTCAGAACTGCGCGAAAACTTGTATTCCGGCTCAAAACAACGGGGTACATCGTTTTAGATCGAAACTAGCAAAATTCACGTGCATCGATTTTACAAGTCGTCGAAGAGTAGACGAGAGAAACGTGTAAACTTTTTCTCTCAGAACTGCAAGAAAACTTGTATTTCGGCTCAAAACAACGGGATACATCGTTTTAGATCGAAACTAGCAAGATTCACGAGCATCGATTTTACATGTCGTCGAAGAGAACGAGAGAAAGGTGTAAACTTTTTCTCTCAGAACTGCGCAAAAACTTGTCTTCCGGCTCAAAACAACGGGATACTTCGTTTTAGATCGAAACTAGCAAGATTCACGAGCATCGATTTTACAAGTCGTCGAAGAGTAGACGAGAGAAAGGTGTAAACTTTTTCTCTCAGAACTGCGCGAAGACTTGTATTCCGGCTCAAAACAACGGGATACATCGTTTTAGATCGAAACTATCAAGATTCACCAGCATCGATTTTACAAGTCGTCGAAGAGTAGACGAGAGAAAGGTGTAAACTTTTTCTCTCATAACTGCGCGAAAACTTGTATTCCGGCTCAAAACAACGGGATACATCGTTTTAGATCGAAACTAGCAAGATTCACGAGCATCAATTTTACAAGTCGTCGAAGAGTAGACGAGAAAAAGGTGTAAACTTTTTCTCTCAGAACTGCGCGAAAACTTGTATTCCGGCTCAAAACAACGGGATACATCGTTTTAGATCGAAACTAGCACGATTAACGAGCATCGATTTTACAAGTCGTCGAAGAGTAGACGAGAGAAAGGGGTAAACTTTTTCTCTCAGAACTGCGCGAAAACTGGTATTCCGGCTCAAAACAACGGGATACATTGTTTTAGAACGAAACTATCAAGATTCACGAGCATCGATTTTACAAGTCGTCGAAGAGTAGACGAGAGAAAGGTGTAAACTTTTTCTCTCAGAACTGCGCGAAAAGTTGTATTCCGGCTCAAAACAACGGAATACATCGTTTTAGATCGAAACTATCAAGATTCACGAGCATCGATTTTACAAGTCGTCGAAGAGTAGACGAGAGAAAGGTGTAAACTTTTTCTCTCAGAACTGCGCAAAAACTTGTATTCCGGCTCAAAACAACGGGATACTTCGTTTTAGATTGAAACTAGCAAGATTCACGAGCATCGATTTTACAAGTCGTCGAAGAGTAGACGAGAGAAAGGTGTAAACTTTTTATCTCAGAACTGCGCGAAGACTTGTATTCCGGCTCAAAACAACGGGATACATCGTTTTAGATCGAAACTATCAAGATTCACCAGCATCGATTTTAAAAGTCGTCGAAGAGTAGACGAGAGAAAGGTGTAAACTTTTTCTCTCAGAACTGCGCGAAAACTTGTATTCCGGCTCAAAACCACAGGATACATCGTTTTAGAGCGATACTATCAATATTCACGAGCATCGATTTTACAAGTCGTAGAAGAGTAGACGAGAGAAAGGTTAAACGTTTTCTCTCAGAACTGCGCGAAAAATTGTATTCCGGCTCAAAACAACGAGATACATTGTTTTAGATCGAAAGTAGTTAAATTCACGAGCATCGATTTAACAAGTCGTCGAAGAGTAGACGAGAGAAAGGTGTAAACTTTTTCTCTCAGAACTGCGCGAAAACTTGTATTCCGGCTCAAAACAACGGGATACATCGTTTTAGATCGAAACTAGCAAAATTCACGTGCATCGATTTTACAAGTCGTCGAAGAGTAGACGAGAAAAACGTGTAAACTTTTTCTCTCAGAACTGCGAGAAAACTTGTATTTCGGCTCAAAACAACGGGATACATCGTTTTAGATCGAAACTAGCAAGATTCACGAGCATCGATTTTACAAGTCGTCGAAGAGTAGACGAGAACAAGGTGTAAACTTTTTCTCTCAGAACTGCGCGAAAACTTGTATTCCGGCTCAAAACAACGGGATACATCGTTTTAGATCGAAACTAGCACTATTAACGAGCATCGATTTTACAAGTCGTCGAAGAGTAGACGAGAGATAGGTGTAAACTTTTTCTCTCAGAACTGCGCGAAAACTTGTATTCCGGCTCAAAACAACGGGATACATTGTTTTAGATCGAAACTAGCAAGATTCACGAGCATCGATTTTACATGTCGTCGAAGAGAACGAGAGAAAGGTGTAAACTTTTTCTCTCAGAACTGCGCAAAACTTGTATTCCGGCTCAAAACAACGGGATACATCATTTTAGATCGAAACTATCAAGATTAACGAGCATCAATTTTACAAGTCGACCAAGAGTAGACGAGAGAAAGGTGTAAACTTTTTCTCTCAGAACTGCGCGAAAACTTGTATTCCGGCTCAAAACAACGGGATACATCGTTTTAGATCGAAACTAGCACGATTAACGAGCATCGATTTTACAAGTCGTCGAAGAGTAGACGAGAGATAGGTGTAAACTTTTTCTCTCAGAACTGCGCGAAAACTTGTATTCCGGCTCAAAACAACGGGATACATTGTTTTAGATCGAAACTAGCAAAATTCACGAGCATCGATTTTACATGTCGTCGAAGAGAACGAGAGAAAGGTCGACTTGTAAAATTGATGCTCGTTAATCTTGCTAGTTTCGATCTAAAATGATGTATCCCGTTGTTTTGAGCCGGAATACAAGTCTTTCGCGCAGTTCTGAGAGAAAAAGTTTACACCTTTCTCTCGTCTACTCTTCGACGACTTGTAAAATCGATGCTCGTGAATCTTGCTAGTTTCGATCTAAAACGAAGTATCCCGTTGTTTTGAGCCGGAAACTAGCAAGATTAACGAGCATCAATTTTACAAGTCGACGAAGAGTAGACGAGAGAAAGGTGTAAACGTTTTCTCTCAGAACTGCGCGAAAACTTGTATTCCGGCTCAAAACAACGGGATACATCGTTTTAGATCGAAACTATCAAGATTCACCAGCATCGATTTTACAAGTTGTCGAAGAGTAGACGAGAGAAAGGTGTAAACTTTTTCTCTCAGAACTGCGCGAAAACTTGTATTCCGGCTCAAAACAACGGGATACATCGTTTTAGATCGAAACTATCAAGATTCACCAGCATCGATTTTACAAGTTGTCGAAGAGTAGACGAGAGAAAGGTGTAAACTTTTTCTCTCAACTCTGCGCGAAAACTTGTATTCCGGCTCAAAACAACGGGATACATCGTTTTAGATCGAAACTAGCAAGATTCACGAGCATCAATTTTACAAGTCGTCGAAGAGTAGACGAGCAAAAGGTGTAAACTTTTTCTCTCAGAACTGCGCGAAAACTTGTATTCCGGCTCAAAACAACGAAATACATTGTTTTAGATCGAAACCATCAAGATTCAGGAGCATCGATTTTACAAATCGTCGAAGAGTAGACGAGAGAAAGGTGTACACTTTTCCTCTCAGAACTGCGCGAAAAATTGTATTTCGGCTCAAAACAACGGGATACATCGTTTCAGATCGAAAGTCGCAAAATTCACGAGCATCGATTTAACAAGTCGTCGAAGAGTAGACGAGAGAAAGGTGTAAACTTTTTCTCTCACAACTGCGCGAAAACTCGTATTCCGGCTCAAAACAACGGGATACATCGTTTTAGATCGAAACTAGCAAGATTAACGAGCATCGATTTTACAAGTCGACGAAGAGTAGACGAGAGAAAGGTGTAAACTTTTTCTCTCAGAACTGCGCGAAAACTTGTATTCCGGCTCAAAACAACGGGATTCATCGTTTTAGATTGAAACTAGCACAATTAACGAGCATCGATTTTACAAGTCGTCGAAGAGTAGACGAGAGATAGGTGTAAACTTTTTCTCTCAGAACTGGGCGTAAACTTGTATTCCGGCTCAAAACAACGGGATACATCGTTTTAGATCGAAACTAGCAAGATTCACGAGCATCGATTTTACAAGTCGTCGCAGAGTAGACGAGAGAAAGGTGTAAGTTTTTCTCTCAGAACTGCGCGAAAACTTGTATTCCGGTTTAAAACATAGTGACTGGCTAGTTGGTTCTGCATACTGGAAAAATTGCAGCGCAGCAGTAACAAATACGAGACGAGAAGGACGCAAACACAAGCGCTTGTGTTTGCGTCCTTCTCGTCTCGTATTTGTTACTGCTGCGCTGCAATTTTTCCAGTATTCCGGCTCAAAACAACGAAATACATTGTTTTAGATCGAAACTATCAAGATTCACGAGCATCAATTTTACAAGTCGTCGAAGAGTAGACGAGAGAAAGGTGTAAACTTTTTCTCTCAGAACTGCGCGAAAACTCGTATTCCGGCTCAAATAATTGAGATACATCGCTTTAGATCGAAACTAGCAAGATTCACGAGCATCGATTTTACATGTCGTCGAAGAGAACGAGAGGAAGGTGTAAACTTTTTCTCTCAGAACTGCGCAAAAATTTGTATTCCGGCTCAAAACAACGGGATATATCGTTTTAGATCGAAACTAGCAAGATTCACGAGCATCGATTTTACAAGTCGTCGAAGAGTAGACGAGAAAAGGGTGTAAACGTTTTCTCTCAGAACTGCGCGAAAACTTGTATTCCGGCTCAAAACAACGGGATACATCGTTTTAGATCGAAACTAGCACGATTAACGAGCATCGATTTTACAAGTCGTCGAAGAGTAGACGAGAGAAAGGTGTAAACATTTTCTCTCAGAACTGCGCGAAAACTCGTATTCGGGCTCAAAACAACGGGATACATCGTTTTAGATCGAAACTAGCAAGATTAACGAGCATCGATTTATCAAGTCGACGAAGAGTAGACGAGAGAAAGGTGTAAACTTTTTCTCTCAGAACTGCGCGAAAACTTGTATTCCGGCTCAAAACAACGGGATACATCGTTTTAGAACGAAACTAGCACAATTAACGAGCATCGATTTTACAAGTAGTCGAAGAGTAGACGAGAGATAGGTGTAAACTTTTTCTCTCAGAACTGCGCGAAAACTTGTATTCCGGCTCAAATAATTGAGATACATCGCTTTAGATTGAAACTAGCAAGATTCACGAACATCGATTTTACATGTCGTCGAAGAGTAGACGAGAGAAAGGTGTAAACTTTTTCTCTCAGAACTGCGCGAAAACTCGTATTCCGGCTCAAAACAACGGGGTAAATTGTTTTAGAGCGAAACTATCAAAATTCACGAGCATCGATTTTACATGTCGTCGAAGAGTAGACGAGAGAAAGGTGTAAACTTTTTCTCTCAGAACTGCGCGAAAAATTGTATTCCGGCTCAAAACAACGGGATACATCGTTTTAGATTGAAACTAGCAAGATTCACGAGCATCGATTTTACATGTCGTCGCAGAGTAGACGAGAGAAAGGTGTAAATTTTTCTCTCATAACTGCGCGAAAACTTGTATTCCGGCTCAAAACAACGGAATACATCGTTTTAGATCGAAACTAGCAAGATTAACGAGCATCGATTTTACAAGTCGTCGAAAAGTAGACGAGAGAAAGGTGTAAACTTTTTCTCTCAGAACTGCGCGCAAACTTGTATTCCGGCTCAAAACAACGGGATACATCGTTTTAGATCGAAACTATCAAGATTCACGAGGATCGAGTTTACAAGTCGTTGAAGAGTAGACGAGAGAAAGGTGTAAACTTTTTCTCTCAGATCTGCGCGAAAAATAGTATTCCGGCTCAAAACAACGGGATACATCGTTTTAGATCGAAAGTAGCAAAATTCACGAGCATCGATTTAACAAGTCGTCGAAGAGTAGACGAGAGAAAGGTGTAAACTTTTTCTCTCAGAACTGCGCGAAAACTTGTATTCCAGCTCCAAACAACGGGATACATCGTTTTAGATCGAAACTAGCAAAATTCACGAGCATCAATTTTAAAAGTCGTCGAAGAGTAGACGAGAGAAAGGTGTAAACTTTTTCTCTCAGAACTGCGCGAAAACTTGTATTCCGGCTCAATACAACGGGATACATCGTTTTAGATCGAAACTAGCAAGATTCACGAGCATCGATTTTACAAGTCGTCGAAGAGTAGACGAGAGAAAGGTGTAAACTTTTTCTCTCAGAACTGCGCAAAAATTTGTATTCCGGCTCAAAACAACGGGATACATTGTTTTAGATCGAAACTAGCAAGATTCACGAGCATCGATTTTACAAGTTGTCGAAGAGTAGACGAGAGAAAGGTGTAAACGTTTTCTCTCAGAACTGCGTGAAGACTTGTTTTCCGGCTCAAAACAACGGGATACATCGTTTTAGATCGAAACTAGCAAGATTAACGAGCATCGATTTTACAAGTCGACGAAGAGTAGACGAGAGAAAGGTGTAAACTTTTTCTCTCAGAACTGCGCGAAAACTTGTATTCCGGCTCAAAACAACGCGATACATCGTTTTAGATCGAAACCTGCACAATTAACGAGCATCGATTTTACAAGTCGTCGAAGAGTAGACGAGAGATAGGTGTAAACTTTTTCTCTCAGAACTGCGCGAAAACTTGTATTCCGGCTCAAAACAATGGGATACATCGTTTTAGATCGAAACTAGCAAGATTCACGAGCGTCGATTTTACAAGTCGTCGCAGAGTAGACGAGAGAAAGGTGTAAATTTTTCTCTCAGAACTGCGCGAAAACTTGTATTCCGGCTCAAAACAACGAAATACATTGTTTTAGATCGAAACCATCAAGATTCAGGAGCATCGATTTTACAAATCGTCGAAGAGTAGACGAGAGAAAGGTGTACACTTTTCCTCTCAGAACTGCGCGAAAAATTGTATTTCGGCTCAAAACAACGGGATACATCGTTTCAGATCGAAAGTCGCAAAATTCACGAGCATCGATTTAACAAGTCGCCGAAGAGTAGACGAGAGAAAGGTGTAAACTTTTTCTCTCACAACTGCGCGAAAACTCGTATTCCGGCTCAAAACAACGGGATACATCGTTTTAGATCGAAACTAGCAAGATTAACGAGCATCGATTTTACAAGTCGACGAAGAGTAGACGAGAGAAAGGTGTAAACGTTTTCTCTCAGAACTGCGCAAAAACTTGTATTCCGGCTCAAAACAACGGGATTCATCGTTTTAGATTGAAACTAGCACAATTAACGAGCATCGATTTTACAAGTCGTCGAAGAGTAGACGAGAGATAGGTGTAAACTTTTTCTCTCAGAACTGGGCGTAAACTTGTATTCCGGCTCAAAACAACGGGATACATCGTTTTAGATCGAAACTAGCAAGATTCACGAGCATCGATTTTACAAGTCGTCGCAGAGTAGACGAGAGAAAGGTGTAAGTTTTTCTCTCAGAACTGCGCGAAAACTTGTATTCCGGCTCAAAACAACGAAATACATTGTTTTAGATCGAAACTATCAAGATTCACGAGCATCAATTTTACAAGTCGTCGAAGAGTAGACGAGAGAAAGGTGTAAACTTTTTCTCTCAGAACTGCGCGAAAACTTGTATTCCGGCTCAAAAAATTGAGATACATCGCTTTAGATCGAAACTAGCAACATTCACGAGCATCGATTTTACATGTCGTCGAAGAGAACGAGAGGAAGGTGTAAACTTTTTCTCTCAGAACTGCGCAAAAATTTGTATTCCGGCTCAAAACAACGGGATATATCGTTTTAGATCGAAACTAGCAAGATTCACGAGCATCGATTTTACAAGTCGACGAAGAGTAGACGAGAGAAAGGTGTAAACTTTTTCTCTCAGAACTGCGCGAAAACTTGTATTCCGGCTCAAAACAACGGGATACATCGTTTTAGATCGAAACTAGCACAATTAACGAGCATCGATTTTACAAGTCGTCGAAGAGTAGACGAGAGAAAGGTGTAAACATTTTCTCTCAGAACTGCGCGAAAACTCGTATTCGGGCTCAAAACAACGGGATACATTGTTTTAGAGCGAAACTATCAAGATTCACCAGCATCGATTTTACAAGTCGTCGAAGAGTAGACGAGAGAAAGGTGTAAACTTTTTCTCTCAGAACTGCGCGAAAACTTGTATTCCGGCTCAAAACACTGGGATACATCGTTTTAGATCGAAACTATCAAGATTCCCGAGCATCGATTTTACAAGTCGTCGAAGAGTAGACGAGAGAAAGGTGTAAACTTTTTCTCTCAGAACTGCGCGAAAAATTGTATTCCGGCTCAAAACAACGGGATACATCGTTTTAGATCGAAACTAGCAAATTCACGAGCATCAATTTTACAAGTCGTCGAAGAGTAGACGAGAGAAAGGTGTAAACTTTTTCTCTCAGAACTGCGCGAAGACTTGTATTCCGGCTCAAAACAACGGGATACATCATTTTAGATCGAAACTAGCAAGATTAACGAGCATCAATTTTACAAGTCGACGAAGAGTAGACGAGAGAAAGGTGTAAACGTTTTCTCTCAGAACTGCGCGAAAACTTGTATTCCGGCTCAAAACAACGGGATACATCGTTTTAGATCGAAACTATCAAGATTCACCAGCATCGATTTTACAAGTTGTCGAAGAGTAGACGAGAGAAAGGTGTAAACTTTTTCTCTCAGAACTGCGCGAAAACTTGTATTCCGGCTCAAAACAACGGGATACATCGTTTTAGATCGAAACTATCAAGATTCACCAGCATCGATTTTACAAGTTGTCGAAGAGTAGACGAGAGAAAGGTGTAAACTTTTTCTCTCAACTCTGCGCGAAAACTTGTATTCCGGCTCAAAACAACGGGATACATCGTTTTAGATCGAAACTAGCAAGATTCACGAGCATCAATTTTACAAGTCGTCGAAGAGTAGACGAGCAAAAGGTGTAAACTTTTTCTCTCAGAACTGCGCGAAAACTTGTATTCCGGCTCAAAACAACGAAATACATTGTTTTAGATCGAAACCATCAAGATTCAGGAGCATCGATTTTACAAATCGTCGAAGAGTAGACGAGAGAAAGGTGTACACTTTTCCTCTCAGAACTGCGCGAAAAATTGTATTTCGGCTCAAAACAACGGGATACATCGTTTCAGATCGAAAGTCGCAAAATTCACGAGCATCGATTTAACAAGTCGTCGAAGAGTAGACGAGAGAAAGGTGTAAACTTTTTCTCTCACAACTGCGCGAAAACTCGTATTCCGGCTCAAAACAACGGGATACATCGTTTTAGATCGAAACTAGCAAGATTAACGAGCATCGATTTTACAAGTCGACGAAGAGTAGACGAGAGAAAGGTGTAAACTTTTTCTCTCAGAACTGCGCGAAAACTTGTATTCCGGCTCAAAACAACGGGATTCATCGTTTTAGATTGAAACTAGCACAATTAACGAGCATCGATTTTACAAGTCGTCGAAGAGTAGACGAGAGATAGGTGTAAACTTTTTCTCTCAGAACTGGGCGTAAACTTGTATTCCGGCTCAAAACAACGGGATACATCGTTTTAGATCGAAACTAGCAAGATTCACGAGCATCGATTTTACAAGTCGTCGCAGAGTAGACGAGAGAAAGGTGTAAGTTTTTCTCTCAGAACTGCGCGAAAACTTGTATTCCGGTTTAAAACATAGTGACTGGCTAGTTGGTTCTGCATACTGGAAAAATTGCAGCGCAGCAGTAACAAATACGAGACGAGAAGGACGCAAACACAAGCGCTTGTGTTTGCGTCCTTCTCGTCTCGTATTTGTTACTGCTGCGCTGCAATTTTTCCAGTATTCCGGCTCAAAACAACGAAATACATTGTTTTAGATCGAAACTATCAAGATTCACGAGCATCAATTTTACAAGTCGTCGAAGAGTAGACGAGAGAAAGGTGTAAACTTTTTCTCTCAGAACTGCGCGAAAACTCGTATTCCGGCTCAAATAATTGAGATACATCGCTTTAGATCGAAACTAGCAAGATTCACGAGCATCGATTTTACATGTCGTCGAAGAGAACGAGAGGAAGGTGTAAACTTTTTCTCTCAGAACTGCGCAAAAATTTGTATTCCGGCTCAAAACAACGGGATATATCGTTTTAGATCGAAACTAGCAAGATTCACGAGCATCGATTTTACAAGTCGTCGAAGAGTAGACGAGAAAAGGGTGTAAACGTTTTCTCTCAGAACTGCGCGAAAACTTGTATTCCGGCTCAAAACAACGGGATACATCGTTTTAGATCGAAACTAGCACGATTAACGAGCATCGATTTTACAAGTCGTCGAAGAGTAGACGAGAGAAAGGTGTAAACATTTTCTCTCAGAACTGCGCGAAAACTCGTATTCGGGCTCAAAACAACGGGATACATCGTTTTAGATCGAAACTAGCAAGATTAACGAGCATCGATTTATCAAGTCGACGAAGAGTAGACGAGAGAAAGGTGTAAACTTTTTCTCTCAGAACTGCGCGAAAACTTGTATTCCGGCTCAAAACAACGGGATACATCGTTTTAGAACGAAACTAGCACAATTAACGAGCATCGATTTTACAAGTAGTCGAAGAGTAGACGAGAGATAGGTGTAAACTTTTTCTCTCAGAACTGCGCGAAAACTTGTATTCCGGCTCAAATAATTGAGATACATCGCTTTAGATTGAAACTAGCAAGATTCACGAACATCGATTTTACATGTCGTCGAAGAGTAGACGAGAGAAAGGTGTAAACTTTTTCTCTCAGAACTGCGCGAAAACTCGTATTCCGGCTCAAAACAACGGGGTAAATTGTTTTAGAGCGAAACTATCAAAATTCACGAGCATCGATTTTACATGTCGTCGAAGAGTAGACGAGAGAAAGGTGTAAACTTTTTCTCTCAGAACTGCGCGAAAAATTGTATTCCGGCTCAAAACAACGGGATACATCGTTTTAGATTGAAACTAGCAAGATTCACGAGCATCGATTTTACATGTCGTCGCAGAGTAGACGAGAGAAAGGTGTAAACTTTTTCTCTCAGAACTGCGCGAAAAATTGTATTCCGGCTCAAAACAACGGGATACATCGTTTTAGATCGAAACTAGCAAATTCACGAGCATCAATTTTACAAGTCGTCGAAGAGTAGACGAGAGAAAGGTGTAAACTTTTTCTCTCAGAACTGCGCGAAGACTTGTATTCCGGCTCAAAACAACGGGATACATCATTTTAGATCGAAACTAGCAAGATTAACGAGCATCAATTTTACAAGTCGACGAAGAGTAGACGAGAGAAAGGTGTAAACGTTTTCTCTCAGAACTGCGCGAAAACTTGTATTCCGGCTCAAAACAACGGGATACATCGTTTTAGATCGAAACTATCAAGATTCACCAGCATCGATTTTACAAGTTGTCGAAGAGTAGACGAGAGAAAGGTGTAAACTTTTTCTCTCAGAACTGCGCGAAAACTTGTATTCCGGCTCAAAACAACGGGATACATCGTTTTAGATCGAAACTATCAAGATTCACCAGCATCGATTTTACAAGTTGTCGAAGAGTAGACGAGAGAAAGGTGTAAACTTTTTCTCTCAACTCTGCGCGAAAACTTGTATTCCGGCTCAAAACAACGGGATACATCGTTTTAGATCGAAACTAGCAAGATTCACGAGCATCAATTTTACAAGTCGTCGAAGAGTAGACGAGCAAAAGGTGTAAACTTTTTCTCTCAGAACTGCGCGAAAACTTGTATTCCGGCTCAAAACAACGAAATACATTGTTTTAGATCGAAACCATCAAGATTCAGGAGCATCGATTTTACAAATCGTCGAAGAGTAGACGAGAGAAAGGTGTACACTTTTCCTCTCAGAACTGCGCGAAAAATTGTATTTCGGCTCAAAACAACGGGATACATCGTTTCAGATCGAAAGTCGCAAAATTCACGAGCATCGATTTAACAAGTCGTCGAAGAGTAGACGAGAGAAAGGTGTAAACTTTTTCTCTCACAACTGCGCGAAAACTCGTATTCCGGCTCAAAACAACGGGATACATCGTTTTAGATCGAAACTAGCAAGATTAACGAGCATCGATTTTACAAGTCGACGAAGAGTAGACGAGAGAAAGGTGTAAACTTTTTCTCTCAGAACTGCGCGAAAACTTGTATTCCGGCTCAAAACAACGGGATTCATCGTTTTAGATTGAAACTAGCACAATTAACGAGCATCGATTTTACAAGTCGTCGAAGAGTAGACGAGAGATAGGTGTAAACTTTTTCTCTCAGAACTGGGCGTAAACTTGTATTCCGGCTCAAAACAACGGGATACATCGTTTTAGATCGAAACTAGCAAGATTCACGAGCATCGATTTTACAAGTCGTCGCAGAGTAGACGAGAGAAAGGTGTAAGTTTTTCTCTCAGAACTGCGCGAAAACTTGTATTCCGGTTTAAAACATAGTGACTGGCTAGTTGGTTCTGCATACTGGAAAAATTGCAGCGCAGCAGTAACAAATACGAGACGAGAAGGACGCAAACACAAGCGCTTGTGTTTGCGTCCTTCTCGTCTCGTATTTGTTACTGCTGCGCTGCAATTTTTCCAGTATTCCGGCTCAAAACAACGAAATACATTGTTTTAGATCGAAACTATCAAGATTCACGAGCATCAATTTTACAAGTCGTCGAAGAGTAGACGAGAGAAAGGTGTAAACTTTTTCTCTCAGAACTGCGCGAAAACTCGTATTCCGGCTCAAATAATTGAGATACATCGCTTTAGATCGAAACTAGCAAGATTCACGAGCATCGATTTTACATGTCGTCGAAGAGAACGAGAGGAAGGTGTAAACTTTTTCTCTCAGAACTGCGCAAAAATTTGTATTCCGGCTCAAAACAACGGGATATATCGTTTTAGATCGAAACTAGCAAGATTCACGAGCATCGATTTTACAAGTCGTCGAAGAGTAGACGAGAAAAGGGTGTAAACGTTTTCTCTCAGAACTGCGCGAAAACTTGTATTCCGGCTCAAAACAACGGGATACATCGTTTTAGATCGAAACTAGCACGATTAACGAGCATCGATTTTACAAGTCGACGAAGAGTAGACGAGAGAAAGGTGTAAACTTTTTCTCTCAGAACTGCGCGAAAACTTGTATTCCGGCTCAAAACAACGCGATACATCGTTTTAGATCGAAACCTGCACAATTAACGAGCATCGATTTTACAAGTCGTCGAAGAGTAGACGAGAGATAGGTGTAAACTTTTTCTCTCAGAACTGCGCGAAAACTTGTATTCCGGCTCAAAACAATGGGATACATCGTTTTAGATCGAAACTAGCAAGATTCACGAGCGTCGATTTTACAAGTCGTCGCAGAGTAGACGAGAGAAAGGTGTAAATTTTTCTCTCAGAACTGCGCGAAAACTTGTATTCCGGCTCAAAACAACGAAATACATTGTTTTAGATCGAAACCATCAAGATTCAGGAGCATCGATTTTACAAATCGTCGAAGAGTAGACGAGAGAAAGGTGTACACTTTTCCTCTCAGAACTGCGCGAAAAATTGTATTTCGGCTCAAAACAACGGGATACATCGTTTCAGATCGAAAGTCGCAAAATTCACGAGCATCGATTTAACAAGTCGCCGAAGAGTAGACGAGAGAAAGGTGTAAACTTTTTCTCTCACAACTGCGCGAAAACTCGTATTCCGGCTCAAAACAACGGGATACATCGTTTTAGATCGAAACTAGCAAGATTAACGAGCATCGATTTTACAAGTCGACGAAGAGTAGACGAGAGAAAGGTGTAAACGTTTTCTCTCAGAACTGCGCAAAAACTTGTATTCCGGCTCAAAACAACGGGATTCATCGTTTTAGATTGAAACTAGCACAATTAACGAGCATCGATTTTACAAGTCGTCGAAGAGTAGACGAGAGATAGGTGTAAACTTTTTCTCTCAGAACTGGGCGTAAACTTGTATTCCGGCTCAAAACAACGGGATACATTGTTTTAGATCGAAACTAGCAAGATTCACGAGCATCGATTTTACAAGTCGTCGCAGAGTAGACGAGAGAAAGGTGTAAGTTTTTCTCTCAGAACTGCGCGAAAACTTGTATTCCGGCTCAAAACAACGAAATACATTGTTTTAGATCGAAACTATCAAGATTCACGAGCATCAATTTTACAAGTCGTCGAAGAGTAGACGAGAGAAAGGTGTAAACTTTTTCTCTCAGAACTGCGCGAAAACTTGTATTCCGGCTCAAAAAATTGAGATACATCGCTTTAGATCGAAACTAGCAACATTCACGAGCATCGATTTTACATGTCGTCGAAGAGAACGAGAGGAAGGTGTAAACTTTTTCTCTCAGAACTGCGCAAAAATTTGTATTCCGGCTCAAAACAACGGGATATATCGTTTTAGATCGAAACTAGCAAGATTCACGAGCATCGATTTTACAAGTCGACGAAGAGTAGACGAGAGAAAGGTGTAAACTTTTTCTCTCAGAACTGCGCGAAAACTTGTATTCCGGCTCAAAACAACGGGATACATCGTTTTAGATCGAAACTAGCACAATTAACGAGCATCGATTTTACAAGTCGTCGAAGAGTAGACGAGAGAAAGGTGTAAACATTTTCTCTCAGAACTGCGCGAAAACTCGTATTCGGGCTCAAAACAACGGGATACATTGTTTTAGAGCGAAACTATCAAGATTCACCAGCATCGATTTTACAAGTCGTCGAAGAGTAGACGAGAGAAAGGTGTAAACTTTTTCTCTCAGAACTGCGCGAAAACTTGTATTCCGGCTCAAAACACTGGGATACATCGTTTTAGATCGAAACTATCAAGATTCCCGAGCATCGATTTTACAAGTCGTCGAAGAGTAGACGAGAGAAAGGTGTAAACTTTTTCTCTCAGAACTGCGCGAAAAATTGTATTCCGGCTCAAAACAACGGGATACATCGTTTTAGATCGAAACTAGCAAATTCACGAGCATCAATTTTACAAGTCGTCGAAGAGTAGACGAGAGAAAGGTGTAAACTTTTTCTCTCAGAACTGCGCGAAAACTTGTATTCCGGCTCAAAACAACGGGATACATCGTTTTAGATCGAAAGTAGCAAAAATCACGAGCATCGATTTAACAAGTCGTCGAAGAGTAGACGAGAGAAAGGTGTAAACTTTTTCTCTCAGAACTGCGCGAAAACTTGTATTGCGGCTCAAAACAACGGGATACATCGTTTTAGATCGAAACTAGCCAGATTCACGAGCATCGATTTTAAAAGTTGTCGATGAGTAGACGAGAAAAAGGTGTAAACTTTTTCTCTCAGAGCTGCGCGAAAACTTGTATTCTGGCTCAAAACAACGGGATACATCGTTTTAGATCGAAACTAGCACGATTAACGGGCATCGATTTTACAAGTCGTCGAAGAGTAGACGAGAGAAAGGTGTAATCTTTTTCTCTCAGAACTGCGCGAAAACTCGTATTCCGGCTCAAAACAACGGGATTCATTGTTTTAGAGCGAAACTATAAATATTCACGAGCATCGATTTTACAAGTCGTCGAAGAGTAGACGAGAGAAAGGTGTAAACTTTTTCTCTCAGAACTGCGCGAAAACTTGTATTCCGTCTCAAAACAACGGGATACATCGTTTTAGATCGAAACTAGCAAGATTCACGAGCATCAATTTTACAAGTCGTCGCAGAGTTAGACGAGAGAAAGGTGTAAATTTTTCTCTCAGAACTGCGCGAAAAATTGTATTCCGGCTCAAAACAACGGGATACATCGTTTTAAATCGAAAGTAGCAAAATTCACGAGCATCGATTTAACAAGTCGTAGAAGAGTAGACGAGAGAAAGGTGTAAACTTTTTCTTTCAGAACTGCGCGAAAACTTGTATTCCGGCTCAAATCATTGAGATACATCGTTTTAGATCAAAACTAGCAAGATTCACGAGCATCGATTTAACAAGTCGTTGAAGAGTAGACGAGAGAAAGGTGTAAACTTTTTCTCTCAGAACTGCGCGAAAACTCGTATTCCGGCTCAAAACATCGGGGTAAATTGTTTTAGAGCGAAACTGTCAAAATTCACGAGCATCGATTTTACAAGTCGTCGAAGAGTACACGAGAGAAAGGTGTAAACTTTTTCTCTCACAACTGCGCGAAAAATTGTATTCCGGCTCAAAACAACGGGATACATTGTTTTAGAGCGAAACCATCAAGATCCACGAGCATCGATTTTACAAGTCGTCGAAGAGTAGACGAGAGAAAGGTGTAAACTTTTTCTCTCAGAACTGCGCGAAAACATGTATTCCGGCTCAAAACAACGGGATACATCGTTTTAGATCGAAACTAGCAAAATTCACGTGCATCGATTTCACAAGTCGTCGAAGAGTAGACGAGAGAAACGTGTAAACTTTTTCTCTCAAGACTGCGAGAAAACTTGTATTTCGGCTCAAAACAACGGGATACATCGTTTTAGATCGAAACTAGCAAGATTCACGAGCATCGATTTTACAAGTCGTCGAAGAGTAGACGAGAGATAGGTGTAAACTTTTTCTCTCAGAACTGCGCGAAAACTTGTATTCCGGCTCAAAACAATGGGATACATCGTTTTAGATCGAAACTAGCAAGATTCACGAGCGTCGATTTTACAAGTCGTCGCAGAGTAGACGAGAGAAAGGTGTAAATTTTTCTCTCAGAACTGCGCGAAAACTTGTATTCCGGCTCAAAACAACGAAATACATTGTTTTAGATCGAAACCATCAAGATTCAGGAGCATCGATTTTACAAATCGTCGAAGAGTAGACGAGAGAAAGGTGTACACTTTTCCTCTCAGAACTGCGCGAAAAATTGTATTTCGGCTCAAAACAACGGGATACATCGTTTCAGATCGAAAGTCGCAAAATTCACGAGCATCGATTTAACAAGTCGCCGAAGAGTAGACGAGAAAAAGGTGTAAACTTTTTCTCTCACAACTGCGCGAAAACTCGTATTCCGGCTCAAAACAACGGGATACATCGTTTTAGATCGAAACTAGCAAGATTAACGAGCATCGATTTTACAAGTCGACGAAGAGTAGACGAGAGAAAGGTGTAAACGTTTTCTCTCAGAACTGCGCAAAAACTTGTATTCCGGCTCAAAACAACGGGATTCATCGTTTTAGATTGAAACTAGCACAATTAACGAGCATCGATTTTACAAGTCGTCGAAGAGTAGACGAGAGATAGGTGTAAACTTTTTCTCTCAGAACTGGGCGTAAACTTGTATTCCGGCTCAAAACAACGGGATACATCGTTTTAGATCGAAACTAGCAAGATTCACGAGCATCGATTTTACAAGTCGTCGCAGAGTAGACGAGAGAAAGGTGTAAGTTTTTCTCTCAGAACTGCGCGAAAACTTGTATTCCGGCTCAAAACAACGAAATACATTGTTTTAGATCGAAACTATCAAGATTCACGAGCATCAATTTTACAAGTCGTCGAAGAGTAGACGAGAGAAAGGTGTAAACTTTTTCTCTCAGAACTGCGCGAAAACTTGTATTCCGGCTCAAAAAATTGAGATACATCGCTTTAGATCGAAACTAGCAACATTCACGAGCATCGATTTTACATGTCGTCGAAGAGAACGAGAGGAAGGTGTAAACTTTTTCTCTCAGAACTGCGCAAAAATTTGTATTCCGGCTCAAAACAACGGGATATATCGTTTTAGATCGAAACTAGCAAGATTCACGAGCATCGATTTTACAAGTCGACGAAGAGTAGACGAGAGAAAGGTGTAAACTTTTTCTCTCAGAACTGCGCGAAAACTTGTATTCCGGCTCAAAACAACGGGATACATCGTTTTAGATCGAAACTAGCACAATTAACGAGCATCGATTTTACAAGTCGTCGAAGAGTAGACGAGAGAAAGGTGTAAACATTTTCTCTCAGAACTGCGCGAAAACTCGTATTCGGGCTCAAAACAACGGGATACATTGTTTTAGAGCGAAACTATCAAGATTCACCAGCATCGATTTTACAAGTCGTCGAAGAGTAGACGAGAGAAAGGTGTAAACTTTTTCTCTCAGAACTGCGCGAAAACTTGTATTCCGGCTCAAAACACTGGGATACATCGTTTTAGATCGAAACTATCAAGATTCCCGAGCATCGATTTTACAAGTCGTCGAAGAGTAGACGAGAGAAAGGTGTAAACTTTTTCTCTCAGAACTGCGCGAAAAATTGTATTCCGGCTCAAAACAACGGGATACATCGTTTTAGATCGAAACTAGCAAATTCACGAGCATCAATTTTACAAGTCGTCGAAGAGTAGACGAGAGAAAGGTGTAAACTTTTTCTCTCAGAACTGCGCGAAAACTTGTATTCCGGCTCAAAACAACGGGATACATCGTTTTAGATCGAAAGTAGCAAAATTCACGAGCATCGATTTAACAAGTCGTCGAAGAGTAGACGAGAGAAAGGTGTAAACTTTTTCTCTCAGAACTGCGCGAAAACTTGTATTGCGGCTCAAAACAACGGGATACATCGTTTTAGATCGAAACTAGCAAGATTAACGAGCATCGATTTTACAAGTCGACGAAGAGTAGACGAGAGAAAGGTGTAAACTTTTTCTCTCAGAACTGCGCGAAAACTTGTATTCCGGCTCAAAACAACGGGATACATCGTTTTAGATCGAAACTAGCCAGATTCACGAGCATCGATTTTAAAAGTTGTCGATGAGTAGACGAGAAAAAGGTGTAAACTTTTTCTCTCAGAGCTGCGCGAAAACTTGTATTCTGGCTCAAAACAACGGGATACATCGTTTTAGATCGAAACTAGCACGATTAACGGGCATCGATTTTACAAGTCGTCGAAGAGTAGACGAGAGAAAGGTGTAATCTTTTTCTCTCAGAACTGCGCGAAAACTCGTATTCCGGCTCAAAACAACGGGATTCATTGTTTTAGAGCGAAACTATAAATATTCACGAGCATCGATTTTACAAGTCGTCGAAGAGTAGACGAGAGAAAGGTGTAAACTTTTTCTCTCAGAACTGCGCGAAAACTTGTATTCCGTCTCAAAACAACGGGATACATCGTTTTAGATCGAAACTAGCAAGATTCACGAGCATCAATTTTACAAGTCGTCGCAGAGTTAGACGAGAGAAAGGTGTAAATTTTTCTCTCAGAACTGCGCGAAAAATTGTATTCCGGCTCAAAACAACGGGATACATCGTTTTAAATCGAAAGTAGCAAAATTCACGAGCATCGATTTAACAAGTCGTAGAAGAGTAGACGAGAGAAAGGTGTAAACTTTTTCTCTCAGAACTGCGCGAAAACTTGTATTCCGGCTCAAATCATTGAGATACATCGTTTTAGATCAAAACTAGCAAGATTCACGAGCATCGATTTAACAAGTCGTTGAAGAGTAGACGAGAGAAAGGTGTAAACTTTTTCTCTCAGAACTGCGCAAAAATTTGTATTCCGGCTCAAAACAACGGGATACATTGTTTTAGATCGAAACTAGCAAGATTCACGAGCATCGATTTTACAAGTTGTCGAAGAGTAGACGAGAGAAAGGTGTAAACGTTTTCTCTCAGAACTGCGTGAAGACTTGTTTTCCGGCTCAAAACAACGGGATACATCGTTTTAGATCGAAACTAGCAAGATTAACGAGCATCGATTTTACAAGTCGACGAAGAGTAGACGAGAGAAAGGTGTAAACTTTTTCTCTCAGAACTGCGCGAAAACTTGTATTCCGGCTCAAAACAACGCGATACATCGTTTTAGATCGAAACCTGCACAATTAACGAGCATCGATTTTACAAGTCGTCGAAGAGTAGACGAGAGATAGGTGTAAACTTTTTCTCTCAGAACTGCGCGAAAACTTGTATTCCGGCTCAAAACAATGGGATACATCGTTTTAGATCGAAACTAGCAAGATTCACGAGCGTCGATTTTACAAGTCGTCGCAGAGTAGACGAGAGAAAGGTGTAAATTTTTCTCTCAGAACTGCGCGAAAACTTGTATTCCGGCTCAAAACAACGAAATACATTGTTTTAGATCGAAACCATCAAGATTCAGGAGCATCGATTTTACAAATCGTCGAAGAGTAGACGAGAGAAAGGTGTACACTTTTCCTCTCAGAACTGCGCGAAAAATTGTATTTCGGCTCAAAACAACGGGATACATCGTTTCAGATCGAAAGTCGCAAAATTCACGAGCATCGATTTAACAAGTCGCCGAAGAGTAGACGAGAGAAAGGTGTAAACTTTTTCTCTCACAACTGCGCGAAAACTCGTATTCCGGCTCAAAACAACGGGATACATCGTTTTAGATCGAAACTAGCAAGATTAACGAGCATCGATTTTACAAGTCGACGAAGAGTAGACGAGAGAAAGGTGTAAACGTTTTCTCTCAGAACTGCGCAAAAACTTGTATTCCGGCTCAAAACAACGGGATTCATCGTTTTAGATTGAAACTAGCACAATTAACGAGCATCGATTTTACAAGTCGTCGAAGAGTAGACGAGAGATAGGTGTAAACTTTTTCTCTCAGAACTGGGCGTAAACTTGTATTCCGGCTCAAAACAACGGGATACATCGTTTTAGATCGAAACTAGCAAGATTCACGAGCATCGATTTTACAAGTCGTCGCAGAGTAGACGAGAGAAAGGTGTAAGTTTTTCTCTCAGAACTGCGCGAAAACTTGTATTCCGGCTCAAAACAACGAAATACATTGTTTTAGATCGAAACTATCAAGATTCACGAGCATCAATTTTACAAGTCGTCGAAGAGTAGACGAGAGAAAGGTGTAAACTTTTTCTCTCAGAACTGCGCGAAAACTTGTATTCCGGCTCAAAAAATTGAGATACATCGCTTTAGATCGAAACTAGCAACATTCACGAGCATCGATTTTACATGTCGTCGAAGAGAACGAGAGGAAGGTGTAAACTTTTTCTCTCAGAACTGCGCAAAAATTTGTATTCCGGCTCAAAACAACGGGATATATCGTTTTAGATCGAAACTAGCAAGATTCACGAGCATCGATTTTACAAGTCGACGAAGAGTAGACGAGAGAAAGGTGTAAACTTTTTCTCTCAGAACTGCGCGAAAACTTGTATTCCGGCTCAAAACAACGGGATACATCGTTTTAGATCGAAACTAGCACAATTAACGAGCATCGATTTTACAAGTCGTCGAAGAGTAGACGAGAGAAAGGTGTAAACATTTTCTCTCAGAACTGCGCGAAAACTCGTATTCGGGCTCAAAACAACGGGATACATTGTTTTAGAGCGAAACTATCAAGATTCACCAGCATCGATTTTACAAGTCGTCGAAGAGTAGACGAGAGAAAGGTGTAAACTTTTTCTCTCAGAACTGCGCGAAAACTTGTATTCCGGCTCAAAACACTGGGATACATCGTTTTAGATCGAAACTATCAAGATTCCCGAGCATCGATTTTACAAGTCGTCGAAGAGTAGACGAGAGAAAGGTGTAAACTTTTTCTCTCAGAACTGCGCGAAAAATTGTATTCCGGCTCAAAACAACGGGATACATCGTTTTAGATCGAAACTAGCAAATTCACGAGCATCAATTTTACAAGTCGTCGAAGAGTAGACGAGAGAAAGGTGTAAACTTTTTCTCTCAGAACTGCGCGAAAACTTGTATTCCGGCTCAAAACAACGGGATACATCGTTTTAGATCGAAAGTAGCAAAAATCACGAGCATCGATTTAACAAGTCGTCGAAGAGTAGACGAGAGAAAGGTGTAAACTTTTTCTCTCAGAACTGCGCGAAAACTTGTATTGCGGCTCAAAACAACGGGATACATCGTTTTAGATCGAAACTAGCCAGATTCACGAGCATCGATTTTAAAAGTTGTCGATGAGTAGACGAGAAAAAGGTGTAAACTTTTTCTCTCAGAGCTGCGCGAAAACTTGTATTCTGGCTCAAAACAACGGGATACATCGTTTTAGATCGAAACTAGCACGATTAACGGGCATCGATTTTACAAGTCGTCGAAGAGTAGACGAGAGAAAGGTGTAATCTTTTTCTCTCAGAACTGCGCGAAAACTCGTATTCCGGCTCAAAACAACGGGATTCATTGTTTTAGAGCGAAACTATAAATATTCACGAGCATCGATTTTACAAGTCGTCGAAGAGTAGACGAGAGAAAGGTGTAAACTTTTTCTCTCAGAACTGCGCGAAAACTTGTATTCCGTCTCAAAACAACGGGATACATCGTTTTAGATCGAAACTAGCAAGATTCACGAGCATCAATTTTACAAGTCGTCGCAGAGTTAGACGAGAGAAAGGTGTAAATTTTTCTCTCAGAACTGCGCGAAAAATTGTATTCCGGCTCAAAACAACGGGATACATCGTTTTAAATCGAAAGTAGCAAAATTCACGAGCATCGATTTAACAAGTCGTAGAAGAGTAGACGAGAGAAAGGTGTAAACTTTTTCTTTCAGAACTGCGCGAAAACTTGTATTCCGGCTCAAATCATTGAGATACATCGTTTTAGATCAAAACTAGCAAGATTCACGAGCATCGATTTAACAAGTCGTTGAAGAGTAGACGAGAGAAAGGTGTAAACTTTTTCTCTCAGAACTGCGCGAAAACTCGTATTCCGGCTCAAAACATCGGGGTAAATTGTTTTAGAGCGAAACTGTCAAAATTCACGAGCATCGATTTTACAAGTCGTCGAAGAGTACACGAGAGAAAGGTGTAAACTTTTTCTCTCACAACTGCGCGAAAAATTGTATTCCGGCTCAAAACAACGGGATACATTGTTTTAGAGCGAAACCATCAAGATCCACGAGCATCGATTTTACAAGTCGTCGAAGAGTAGACGAGAGAAAGGTGTAAACTTTTTCTCTCAGAACTGCGCGAAAACATGTATTCCGGCTCAAAACAACGGGATACATCGTTTTAGATCGAAACTAGCAAAATTCACGTGCATCGATTTCACAAGTCGTCGAAGAGTAGACGAGAGAAACGTGTAAACTTTTTCTCTCAAGACTGCGAGAAAACTTGTATTTCGGCTCAAAACAACGGGATACATCGTTTTAGATCGAAACTAGCAAGATTCACGAGCATCGATTTTACAAGTCGTCGAAGAGTAGACGAGAGATAGGTGTAAACTTTTTCTCTCAGAACTGCGCGAAAACTTGTATTCCGGCTCAAAACAATGGGATACATCGTTTTAGATCGAAACTAGCAAGATTCACGAGCGTCGATTTTACAAGTCGTCGCAGAGTAGACGAGAGAAAGGTGTAAATTTTTCTCTCAGAACTGCGCGAAAACTTGTATTCCGGCTCAAAACAACGAAATACATTGTTTTAGATCGAAACCATCAAGATTCAGGAGCATCGATTTTACAAATCGTCGAAGAGTAGACGAGAGAAAGGTGTACACTTTTCCTCTCAGAACTGCGCGAAAAATTGTATTTCGGCTCAAAACAACGGGATACATCGTTTCAGATCGAAAGTCGCAAAATTCACGAGCATCGATTTAACAAGTCGCCGAAGAGTAGACGAGAAAAAGGTGTAAACTTTTTCTCTCACAACTGCGCGAAAACTCGTATTCCGGCTCAAAACAACGGGATACATCGTTTTAGATCGAAACTAGCAAGATTAACGAGCATCGATTTTACAAGTCGACGAAGAGTAGACGAGAGAAAGGTGTAAACGTTTTCTCTCAGAACTGCGCAAAAACTTGTATTCCGGCTCAAAACAACGGGATTCATCGTTTTAGATTGAAACTAGCACAATTAACGAGCATCGATTTTACAAGTCGTCGAAGAGTAGACGAGAGATAGGTGTAAACTTTTTCTCTCAGAACTGGGCGTAAACTTGTATTCCGGCTCAAAACAACGGGATACATCGTTTTAGATCGAAACTAGCAAGATTCACGAGCATCGATTTTACAAGTCGTCGCAGAGTAGACGAGAGAAAGGTGTAAGTTTTTCTCTCAGAACTGCGCGAAAACTTGTATTCCGGCTCAAAACAACGAAATACATTGTTTTAGATCGAAACTATCAAGATTCACGAGCATCAATTTTACAAGTCGTCGAAGAGTAGACGAGAGAAAGGTGTAAACTTTTTCTCTCAGAACTGCGCGAAAACTTGTATTCCGGCTCAAAAAATTGAGATACATCGCTTTAGATCGAAACTAGCAACATTCACGAGCATCGATTTTACATGTCGTCGAAGAGAACGAGAGGAAGGTGTAAACTTTTTCTCTCAGAACTGCGCAAAAATTTGTATTCCGGCTCAAAACAACGGGATATATCGTTTTAGATCGAAACTAGCAAGATTCACGAGCATCGATTTTACAAGTCGACGAAGAGTAGACGAGAGAAAGGTGTAAACTTTTTCTCTCAGAACTGCGCGAAAACTTGTATTCCGGCTCAAAACAACGGGATACATCGTTTTAGATCGAAACTAGCACAATTAACGAGCATCGATTTTACAAGTCGTCGAAGAGTAGACGAGAGAAAGGTGTAAACATTTTCTCTCAGAACTGCGCGAAAACTCGTATTCGGGCTCAAAACAACGGGATACATTGTTTTAGAGCGAAACTATCAAGATTCACCAGCATCGATTTTACAAGTCGTCGAAGAGTAGACGAGAGAAAGGTGTAAACTTTTTCTCTCAGAACTGCGCGAAAACTTGTATTCCGGCTCAAAACACTGGGATACATCGTTTTAGATCGAAACTATCAAGATTCCCGAGCATCGATTTTACAAGTCGTCGAAGAGTAGACGAGAGAAAGGTGTAAACTTTTTCTCTCAGAACTGCGCGAAAAATTGTATTCCGGCTCAAAACAACGGGATACATCGTTTTAGATCGAAACTAGCAAATTCACGAGCATCAATTTTACAAGTCGTCGAAGAGTAGACGAGAGAAAGGTGTAAACTTTTTCTCTCAGAACTGCGCGAAAACTTGTATTCCGGCTCAAAACAACGGGATACATCGTTTTAGATCGAAAGTAGCAAAATTCACGAGCATCGATTTAACAAGTCGTCGAAGAGTAGACGAGAGAAAGGTGTAAACTTTTTCTCTCAGAACTGCGCGAAAACTTGTATTGCGGCTCAAAACAACGGGATACATCGTTTTAGATCGAAACTAGCAAGATTAACGAGCATCGATTTTACAAGTCGACGAAGAGTAGACGAGAGAAAGGTGTAAACTTTTTCTCTCAGAACTGCGCGAAAACTTGTATTCCGGCTCAAAACAACGGGATACATCGTTTTAGATCGAAACTAGCCAGATTCACGAGCATCGATTTTAAAAGTTGTCGATGAGTAGACGAGAAAAAGGTGTAAACTTTTTCTCTCAGAGCTGCGCGAAAACTTGTATTCTGGCTCAAAACAACGGGATACATCGTTTTAGATCGAAACTAGCACGATTAACGGGCATCGATTTTACAAGTCGTCGAAGAGTAGACGAGAGAAAGGTGTAATCTTTTTCTCTCAGAACTGCGCGAAAACTCGTATTCCGGCTCAAAACAACGGGATTCATTGTTTTAGAGCGAAACTATAAATATTCACGAGCATCGATTTTACAAGTCGTCGAAGAGTAGACGAGAGAAAGGTGTAAACTTTTTCTCTCAGAACTGCGCGAAAACTTGTATTCCGTCTCAAAACAACGGGATACATCGTTTTAGATCGAAACTAGCAAGATTCACGAGCATCAATTTTACAAGTCGTCGCAGAGTTAGACGAGAGAAAGGTGTAAATTTTTCTCTCAGAACTGCGCGAAAAATTGTATTCCGGCTCAAAACAACGGGATACATCGTTTTAAATCGAAAGTAGCAAAATTCACGAGCATCGATTTAACAAGTCGTAGAAGAGTAGACGAGAGAAAGGTGTAAACTTTTTTCTCTCAGAACTGCGCGAAAACTTGTATTCCGGCTCAAATCATTGAGATACATCGTTTTAGATCAAAACTAGCAAGATTCACGAGCATCGATTTAACAAGTCGTTGAAGAGTAGACGAGAGAAAGGTGTAAACTTTTTCTCTCAGAACTGCGCGAAAACTCGTATTCCGGCTCAAAACATCGGGGTAAATTGTTTTAGAGCGAAACTGTCAAAATTCACGAGCATCGATTTTACAAGTCGTCGAAGAGTACACGAGAGAAAGGTGTAAACTTTTTCTCTCACAACTGCGCGAAAAATTGTATTCCGGCTCAAAACAACGGGATACATTGTTTTAGAGCGAAACCATCAAGATCCACGAGCATCGATTTTACAAGTCGTCGAAGAGTAGACGAGAGAAAGGTGTAAACTTTTTCTCTCAGAACTGCGCGAAAACATGTATTCCGGCTCAAAACAACGGGATACATCGTTTTAGATCGAAACTAGCAAAATTCACGTGCATCGATTTCACAAGTCGTCGAAGAGTAGACGAGAGAAACGTGTAAACTTTTTCTCTCAAGACTGCGAGAAAACTTGTATTTCGGCTCAAAACAACGGGATACATCGTTTTAGATCGAAACTAGCAAGATTCACGAGCATCGATTTTACAAGTCGTCGAAGAGTAGACGAGAAAAAGGTGTAAACTTTTTCTCTCAGAACTGCGCGAAAAATTGTATTCCGGCTCAAAACAACGGGATACATCGTTTTAGATCGAAAGTAGCAAAATTAACGAGCGTCGATTTCACAAGTCGTCGAAGAGTAGACGAGAGATAGGTGTAAACTTTTTCTCTCAGAACTGCGCGAAAACTTGTATTCCGGCTCAAAACAACGGAATACATTGTTTTAGAGCGAAACTATCAAGATTCACGAGCATCGATTTTACAAGTCGTCGAAGAGTAGACGAGAGAAAGGTGTAAACTTTTTCTCTCAGAACTGCGCGAAAACTTGTATTCCGGCTCAAAACAACGGGATACATCGTTTTAGATCGAAACTAGCAAGATTAACGAGCATCGATTTAACAAGTCGTAGAAGAGTAGACGAGAGAAAGGTGTAAACTTTTTCTCTCAGAACTGCGCGAAAACTTGTATTCCGGCTCAAAACAACGGGATACATCGTTTTAGATCAAGACAAGCAAAATTCACGAGCATCGATTTTACAAGTCGCCGAAGAGTAGACGAGAGAAAGGTGTAAACTTTTTCTCTCAGAACTGCGCGAAAACATGTATTCCGGCTCAAAACAACGGGATACATCGTTTTAGATCGAAACTACCAAAATTCACGTGCATCGATTTCACAAGTCGTCGAAGAGTAGACGAGAGAAACGTGTAAACTTTTTCTCTAAGGACTGCGAGAAAACTTGTATTTCGGCTCAAAACAACGGGATACATCGTTTTAGATCGAAACTAGCAAGATTCACGAGCATCGATTTTACAAGTCGTCGAAGAGTAGACGAGAAAAAGGTGTAAACTTTTTCTCTCATAACTGCGCGAAAACTTGTATTCCGACTGAAAACAACGGAATACATCGTTTTAGATCGAAACTAGCAAATTCACGAGCATCAATTTTACAAGTCGTCGAAGAGTAGACGAGAGAAAGGTGTAAACTTTTTCTCTCAGAACTGCGCGAAAACTTGTATTCCGGCTCAAAACAACGGGATACATCGTTTTAGATCGAAACTAGCAAGATTAACGAGCATCGATTTTACAAGTCGACGAAGAGTAGACGAGAGAAAGGTGTAAACTTTTTCTCTCAGAACTGCGCGAAAACTTGTATTCCGGCTCAAAACAACGGGATACATCGTTTTAGATCGAAACTAGCCAGATTCACGAGCATCGATTTTAAAAGTTGTCGATGAGTAGACGAGAAAAAGGTGTAAACTTTTTCTCTCAGAACTGCGCGAAAACTTGTATTCTGGCTCAAAACAACGGGATACATCGTTTTAGATCGAAACTAGCACGATTAACGGGCATAGATTTTACAAGTCGTCGAAGAGTAGACGAGAGAAAGGTGTAATCTTTTTCTCTCAGAACTGCGCGAAAACTCGTATTCCGGCTCAAAACAACGGGATTCATTGTTTTAGAGCGAAACTATCAATATTCACGAGCATCGATTTTACAAGTCGTCGAAGAGTAGACGAGAGAAAGGTGTAAACTTTTTCTCTCAGAACTGCGCGAAAACTTGTATTCCGTCTCAAAACAACGGGATACATCGTTTTAGATCGAAACTAGCAAGATTCACGAGCATCAATTTTACAAGTCGTCGCAGAGTTAGACGAGAGAAAGGTGTAAATTTTTCTCTCAGAACTGCGCGAAAAATTGTATTCCGGCTCAAAACAACGGGATACATCGTTTTAAATCGAAAGTAGCAAAATTCACGAGCATCGATTTAACAAGTCGTAGAAGAGTAGACGAGAGAAAGGTGTAAACTTTTTCTCTCAGAACTGCGCGAAAACTTGTATTCCGGCTCAAATCATTGAGATACATCGTTTTAGATCAAAACTAGCAAGATTCACGAGCATCGATTTAACAAGTCGTTGAAGAGTAGACGAGAGAAAGGTGTAAACTTTTTCTCTCAGAACTGCGCGAAAACTCGTATTCCGGCTCAAAACATCGGGGTAAATTGTTTTAGAGCGAAACTGTCAAAATTCACGAGCATCGATTTTACAAGTCTTCGAAGAGTACACGAGAGAAAGGTGTAAACTTTTTCTCTCACAACTGCGCGAAAAATTGTATTCCGGCTCAAAACAACGGGATACATTGTTTTAGAGCGAAACCATCAAGATCCACGAGCATCTATTTTACAAGTCGTCGAAGAGTAGACGACAGAAAGGTGTAATCTTTTTCTCTCAGAACTGCGCGAAAACTCGTATTCCGGCTCAAAACAACGGGATTCATTGTTTTAGAGCGAAACTATCAATATTCACGAGCATCGATTTTACAAGTCGTCGAAGAGTAGACGAGAGAAAGGTGTAAACTTTTACTCTCAGAACTGCGCGAAAACTTGTATTCCGGCTCAAAACAACGGGATACATCGTTTTAGATTGAAACTAGCAAGATTCACGAGCATCGATTTTACAAGTCGTCGCAGAGTTAGACGAGAGAAAGGTGTAAATTTTTCTCTCAGAACTGCGCGAAAAATTGTATTCCGGCTCAAAACAACGGGATACATCGTTTTAAATCGAAAGTAGCAAAATTCACGAGCATCGATTTAACAAGTCGTAGAAGAGTAGACGAGAGAAAGGTGTAAACTTTTTCTCTCAGAACTGCGCGAAAACTTGTATTCCGGCTCAAATCATTGAGATACATCGTTTTAGATCAAAACTAGCAAGATTCACGAGCATCGATTTAACAAGTCGTTGAAGAGTAGACGAGAGAAAGGTGTAAACTTTTTCTCTCACGACTGCGCGAAAACTCGTATTCCGGCTCAAAACATCGGGGTAAATTGTTTTAGAGCGAAACTGTCAAAATTCACGAGCATCGATTTTACAAGTCGTCGAAGAGTAGACGAGAGAAAGGTGTAAACTTTTTCTCTCACAACTGCGCGAAAACTCGTATTCCGGCTCAAAACAACGGGATTCATTGTTTTAGAGCGAAACTATCAATATTCACGAGCATCGATTTTACAAGTCGTCGAAGAGTAGACGAGAGAAAGGTGTAAACTTTTTCTCTCAGAACTGCGCGAAAACTTGTATTCCGTCTCAAAACAACGGGATACATCGTTTTAGATCGAAAGTAGCAAAATTAACGAGCGTCGATTTCACAAGTCGTCGAAGAGTAGACGAGAGAAAGGTGTAAATTTTTCTCTCAGAACTGCGCAAAAATTTGTATTCCGGCTCAAAACAACGGAATACATCGTTTTAGATCGAAACTAGCAAAATTCACGAGCATCGATTTAACAAGTCGTAGAAGAGTAGACGAGAGAAAGGTGTAAACGTTTTCTCTCAGAACTGCGCGAAAACTTGTATTCCGGCTCAAAACAACGGGATACATCGTTTTAGATCGAAACTAGCAAGATTCACGAGCATCGATTTTACAAGTCGTCGAAGAGTAGACGAGAGAAAGGTGTAAACTTTTTCTCTCAGAACTGCGCGAAAACTTGTATTCCGGCTCAAAACAACGGGATACATCGTTTTAGATCAAGACAAGCAAAATTCACGACCATCGATTTTACAAGTCGCCGAAGAGTAGACGAGAGAAAGGTGTAAACTTTTTCTCTCAGAACTGCGCGAAAACATGTATTCCGGCTCAAAACAACGGGATACATCGTTTTAGATCGAAACTACCAAAATTCACGTGCATCGATTTCACAAGTCGTCGAAGAGTAGACGAGAGAAACGTGTAAACTTTTTCTCTAAGGACTGCGAGAAAACTTGTATTTCGGCTCAAAACAACGGGATACATCGTTTTAGATCGAAACTAGCAAGATTCACGAGCATCGATTTTACAAGTCGTCGAAGAGTAGACGAGAAAAAGGTGTAAACTTTTTCTCTCATAACTGCGCGAAAACTTGTATTCCGACTGAAAACAACGGAATACATCGTTTTAGATCGAAACTAGCAAGATTAACGAGCATCGATTTTACAAGTCGTCGAAGAGTAGACGAGAGAAACGTGTAAACCTTTCTCTCAGAACTGCGCGAAAACTTGTATTCCGGCTCAAAACAACGGGATACATCGTTTTAGATCGAAACTATCAAGATTCACGAGCATCGATTGTACAAGTCGTCGAAGAGTAGACGAGAGAAAGGTGTAAACTTTTTCTCTCAGAACTGCGCGAAAAATTGTATTCCGGCTCAAAACAACGGGATACATCGTTTTAGATCGAAAGTAGCAAAATTAACGAGCGTCGATTTCACAAGTCGTCGAAGAGTAGACGAGAGATAGGTGTAAACTTTTTCTCTCAGAACTGCGCGAAAACTTTTATTCCGGCTCAAAACAACGGGATACATTGTTTTAGAGCGAAACTATCAAGATTCACGAGCATCGATTTTACAAGTCGTCGAAGAGTAGACGAGAGAAAGGTGTAAACTTTTTCTCTCAGAACTGCGCGAAAACTTGTATTCTGACTCAAAACAACGGGATACATCGTTTTAGATCGAAACTAGCAAGATTAACGAGCATCGATTTAACAAGTCGTAGAAGAGTAGACGAGAGAAAGGTGTAAACTTTTTCTCTCAGAACTGCGCGAAAACTTGTATTCCGACTCAAAACAACGGGATACATCGTTTTAGATCGAAACTAGCAAGATTAACGAGCATCGATTTAACAAGTCGTAGAAGAGTAGACGAGAGAAAGGTGTAAACTTTTTCTCTCAGAACTGCGCGAAAACTTGTAATCCGTCTCAAAACAACGGGAAACATCGTTTTAGATCGAAACTAGCAACATTCATGAGCATCGATTTTACAAATCGTCGCAGAGTAGACGAGAGAAAGGTGTAAATTTTTCTCTCAGAACTGCGCGAAAACATGTATTCCGGCTCAAAACAACGGGATACATCGTTTTAGATCGAAACTAGCAAAATTCACGTGCATCGATTTCACAAGTCGTCGAAGAGTAGACGAGAGAAACGTGTAAACTTTTTCTCTCAGGACTGCGAGAAAACTTGTATTTAGGCTCAAAACAACGGGATACATCGTTTTAGATCGAAACTAGCAAGATTCACGAGAATCGATTTTACAAGTCGTCGAAGAGTAGACGAGAAAAAGGTGTAAACTTTTTCTCTCAGAACTGCGCGAAAACTTGTATTCCGACTCAAAACAACGGAATACATCGTTTTAGATCGAAACTAGCAAGATTAACGAGCATCGATTTTACAAGTCGTCGAAGAGTAGACGAGAGAAAGGTGTAAACTTTTCTCTCAGAACTGCGCGAAAACTTGTATTCCGGCTCAAAACAACGGATACATCGTTTTAGATCGAAACTATCAAGATTCACGAGCATCGATTTTACAAGTCGTCGAAGAGTAGACGAGAGAAAGGTGTAAACTTTTTCTCTCAGAACTGCGCGAAAAATTGTATTCCGCCTCAAAACAACGGGATACATCGTTTTAGATCGAAAGTAGCAAAATTAACGAGCGTCGATTTCACAAGTCGTCGAAGAGTAGGCGAGAGATAGGTGTAAACTTTTTCTCTCAGAACTGCGCGAAAAACTTGTATTCCGGCTCAAAACAACGGGATACATTGTTTTAGAGCGAAACTATCAAGATTCACGAGCATCGATTTTACAAGTCGTCGAAGAGTAGACGAGAGAAAGGTGTAAACTTTTTCTCTCAGAACTGCGCGAAAACTTGTATTCCGACTAAAAACAACGGGATACATCGTTTTAGATCGAAAGTAGCAAAATTAACGAGCGTCGATTTCACAAGTCGTCGAAGAGTAGACGAGAGATAGGTGTAAACTTTTTCTCTCAGAACTGCGCGAAAACTTTTATTCCGGCTCAAAACAACGGGATACATTGTTTTAGAGCGAAACTATCAAGATTCACGAGCATCGATTTTACAAGTCGTCGAAGAGTAGACGAGAGAAAGGTGTAAACTTTTTCTCTCAGAACTGCGCGAAAACTTGTATTCTGACTCAAAACAACGGGATACATCGTTTTAGATCGAAACTAGCAAGATTAACGAGCATCGATTTAACAAGTCGTAGAAGAGTAGACGAGAGAAAGGTGTAAACTTTTTCTCTCAGACTGCGCGAAAACTTGTATTCCGACTCAAAACAACGGGATACATCGTTTTAGATCGAAACTAGCAAGATTAACGAGCATCGATTTAACAAGTCGTAGAAGAGTAGACGAGAGAAAGGTGTAAACTTTTTCTCTCAGAACTGCGCGAAAACTTGTAATCCGTCTCAAAACAACGGGAAACATCGTTTTAGATCGAAACTAGCAACATTCATGAGCATCGATTTTACAAATCGTCGCAGAGTAGACGAGAGAAAGGTGTAAATTTTTCTCTCAGAACTGCGCGAAAACATGTATTCCGGCTCAAAACAACGGGATACATCGTTTTAGATCGAAACTAGCAAAATTCACGTGCATCGATTTCACAAGTCGTCGAAGAGTAGACGAGAGAAACGTGTAAACTTTTTCTCTCAGGACTGCGAGAAAACTTGTATTTAGGCTCAAAACAACGGGATACATCGTTTTAGATCGAAACTAGCAAGATTCACGAGAATCGATTTTACAAGTCGTCGAAGAGTAGACGAGAAAAAGGTGTAAACTTTTTCTCTCAGAACTGCGCGAAAACTTGTATTCCGACTCAAAACAACGGAATACATCGTTTTAGATCGAAACTAGCAAGATTAACGAGCATCGATTTTACAAGTCGTCGAAGAGTAGACGAGAGAAAGGTGTAAACTTTTCTCTCAGAACTGCGCGAAAACTTGTATTCCGGCTCAAAACAACGGGATACATCGTTTTAGATCGAAACTATCAAGATTCACGAGCATCGATTTTACAAGTCGTCGAAGAGTAGACGAGAGAAAGGTGTAAACTTTTTCTCTCAGAACTGCGCGAAAAATTGTATTCCGCCTCAAAACAACGGGATACATCGTTTTAGATCGAAAGTAGCAAAATTAACGAGCGTCGATTTCACAAGTCGTCGAAGAGTAGGCGAGAGATAGGTGTAAACTTTTTCTCTCAGAACTGCGCGAAAACTTGTATTCCGGCTCAAAACAACGGGATACATTGTTTTAGAGCGAAACTATCAAGATTCACGAGCATCGATTTTACAAGTCGTCGAAGAGTAGACGAGAGAAAGGTGTAAACTTTTTCTCTCAGAACTGCGCGAAAACTTGTATTCCGACTAAAAACAACGGGATACATCGTTTTAGATCAAAAACTAGCAAGATTAACGAGCATCGATTTAACAAGTCGTAGAAGAGTAGACGAGAGAAAGGTGTAAACTTTTTCTCTCAGAACTGCGCGAAAACTTGTATTCCGACTCAAATCAACGGGATACATCGTTTTAGATTGAAACTAGCAAGATTAACGAGCATCGATTTCACAAGTCGTAGAAGAGTAGACGAGAGAAAGGTGTAAACTTTTTCTCTCAGAACTGCGCGAAAACTTGTAATCCGTCTCAAAACAACGGGATACATCGTTTTAGATCGAAAGTAGCAAAATTAACGAGCGTCGATTTCACAAGTCGTCGAAGAGTAGACGAGAGATAGGTGTAAACTTTTTCTCTCAGAACTGCGCGAAAACTTTTATTCCGGCTCAAAACAACGGGATACATTGTTTTAGAGCGAAACTATCAAGATTCACGAGCATCGATTTTACAAGTCGTCGAAGAGTAGACGAGAGAAAGGTGTAAACTTTTTCTCTCAGAACTGCGCGAAAACTTGTATTCCGGCTCAAAACAACGGAATACATTGTTTTAGAGCGAAACTATCAAGATTCACGAGCATCGATTTTACAAGTCGTCGAAGAGTAGACGAAAGAAAGGTGTAAACTTTTTCTCTCAGAACTGCGCGAAAACATGTATTCCGCTCAAAACAACGGGATACATCGTTTTAGATCGAAACTACCAAAATTCACGAGCATCGATTTTACAAGTCGTCGAAGAGTAGACGAGAAAAGGTGTAAACTTTTTCTCCCATAACTGCGCGAAAACTTGTATTCCGACTGAAAACAACAGAATACATCGTTTTAGATCGAAACTAGCAAGATTAACGAGCATCGATTTTACAAGTCGTCGAAGAGTAGACGAGAGAAACGTGTAAACTTTTCTCTCAGAACTGCGCGAAAACTTGTATTCCGGCTCAAAACAACGGGATACATCGTTTTAGATCGAAACTATCAAGATTCACGAGCATCGATTTTACAAGTCGTCGAAGAGTAGACGAGAGAAAGGTGTAAACTTTTTCTCTCAGAACTGCGCGAAAAATTGTATTCCGGCTCAAAACAACGGGATACATCGTTTTAGATCGAAAGTAGCAAAATTAACGAGCGTCGGTTTCACAAGTCGTCGAAGAGTAGACGAGAGAAAGGTGTAAACTTTTTCTCTCAGAACTGCGCGAAAACTTGTATTCTGACTCAAAACAACGGGATACATCGTTTTAGATCGAAACTAGCAAGATTAACGAGCATCGATTTAACAAGTCGTAGAAGAGTAGACGAGAGAAAGGTGTAAACTTTTTCTCTCAGAACTGCGCGAAAACTTGTAATCCGTCTCAAAACAACGGGATACATCGTTTTAGATCGAAACTAGCAACATTCACGAGCATCGATTTTACAAATCGTCGCAGAGTAGACGAGAGAAAGGTGTAAATTTTTCTCTCAGAACTGCGCGAAAACATGTATTCCGGCTCAAAACAACAGGATACATCGTTTCAGATCGAAACTAGCAAAATTCACGTGCATCGATTTCACAAGTCGTCGAAGAGTAGACGAGAGAAACGTGTAAACTTTTTCTCTCAGGACTGCGAGAAAACTTGTATTTAGGCTCAAAACAACGGGATACATCGTTTTAGATCGAAACTAGCAAGATTCACGAGCATCGATTTTACAAGTCGTCGAAGAGTAGACGAGAAAAAGGTGTAAACTTTTTCTCTCAGAACTGCGCGAAAACTTGTATTCCGACTCAAAACAACGGAATACATCGTTTTAGATCGAAACTAGCAAGATTAACGAGCATCGATTTTACAAGTCGTCGAAGAGTAGACGAGAGAAAGGTGTAAACTTTTCTCTCAGAACTGCGCGAAAACTTGTATTCCGGCTCAAAACAACGGGATACATCGTTTTAGATCGAAACTATCAAGATTCACGAGCATCGATTTTACAAGTCGTCGAAGAGTAGACGAGAGAAAGGTGTAAACTTTTTCTCTCAGAACTGCGCGAAAAATTGTATTCCGGCTCAAAACAACGGGATACATCGTTTTAGATCGAAAGTAGCAAAATTAACGAGCGTCGATTTCACAAGTCGTCGAAGAGTAGACGAGAGATAGGTGTAAACTTTTTCTCTCAGAACTGCGCGAAAACTTGTATTCCGGCTCAAAACAACGGGATACATTGTTTTAGAGCGAAACTATCAAGATTCACGAGCATCGATTTTACAAGTCGTCGAAGAGTAGACGAGAGAAAGGTGTAAACTTTTTCTCTCAGAACTGCGCGAAAACTTGTATTCCGACTAAAAACAACGGGATACATCGTTTTAGATCAAAACTAGCAAGATTAACGAGCATCGATTTAACAAGTCGTAGAAGAGTAGACGAGAGAAAGGTGTAAACTTTTTCTCTCAGAACTGCTCGAAAACTTGTATTCCGACTCAAAACAACGGGATACATCGTTTTAGATCGAAACTAGCAAGATTAACGAGCATCGATTTAACAAGTCGTAGAAGAGTAGACGAGAGAAAGGTGTAAACTTTTTCTCTCAGAACAGCGCGAAAACTTGTAATCCGTCTCAAAACAACGGGATACATCGTTTTAGATCGAAAGTAGCAAAATAACGAGCGTCGATTTCACAAGTCGTCGAAGAGTAGACGAGAGATAGGTGTAAACTTTTTCTCTCAGAACTGCGCGAAAACTTTTATTCCGGCTCAAAACAACGGGATACATTGTTTTAGAGCGAAACTATCAAGATTCACGAGCATCGATTTTACAAGTCGTCGAAGAGTAGACGAGAGAAAGGTGTAAACTTTTTCTCTCAGAACTGCGCGAAAACTTGTATTCCGACTAAAAACAACGGGATACATCGTTTTAGATCAAAACTAGCAAGATTAACGAGCATCGATTTAACAAGTCGTAGAAGAGTAGACGAGAGAAAGGTGTAAACTTTTTCTCTCAGAACTGCGCGAAAACTTGTAATCCGTCTCAAAACAACGGGATACATCGTTTTAGATCGAAACTAGCAACATTCACGAGCATCGATTTTACAAGTCGTCGCAGAGTAGACGAAAGAAAGGTGTAAATTTTTCTCTCAGAACTGCGCGAAAACATGTATTCCGGCTCAAAACAACGGGATACATCGTTTTAGATCGAAACTAGCAAAATTCACGTGCATCGATTTCACAAGTCGTCGAAGAGTAGACGAGAGAAAGGTGTAAACTTTTTCTCTCAGAACTGCGCCAAAAAATTGTATTCCGGCTCAAAACAACGGGATACATCGTTTTAGATCGAAACTAGCAAGATTCACGAGCATCGATTTTACATGTCGTCGAAGATAACGAGAGAAAGGTGTAAACTTTTTCTCTCAGAACTGCGCGAAAACTTGTATTCCGACTCAAAACAACGGAATACATCGTTTTAGATCGAAACTAGCAAGATTAACGAGCATCGATTTTACAAGTCGTCGAAGAGTAGACGAGAGAAAGGTGTAAACTTTTCTCTCAGAACTGCGCGAAAACTTGTATTCCGGCTCAAAACAACGGGATACATCGTTTTAGATCGAAACTATCAAGATTCACGAGCATCGATTTTACAAGTCGTCGAAGAGTAGACGAGAGAAAGGTGTAAACGTTTTCTCTCAGAACTGCGCGAAAAATTGTATTCCGGCTCAAAACAACGGGATACATCGTTTTAGATCGAAAGTAGCAAAATTAACGAGCGTCGATTTCACAAGTCGTCGAAGAGTAGACGAGAGATAGGTGTAAACTTTTTCTCTCAGAACTGCGCGAAAACTTGTATTCCGGCTCAAAACAACGGGATACATTGTTTTAGAGCGAAACTATCAAGATTCACGAGCATCGATTTTACAAGTCGTCGAAGAGTAGACGAGAGAAAGGTGTAAACTTTTTCTCTCAGAACTGCGCGAAAACTTGTATTCCGACTAAAAACAACGGGATACATCGTTTTAGATCGAAACTACCAAAATTCACGTGCATCGATTTCACAAGTCGTCGAAGAGTAGACGAGAGAAACGTGTAAACTTTTTCTCTAAGGACTGCGAGAAAACTTGTATTTCGGCTCAAAACAACGGGATACATCGTTTTAGATCGAAACTAGCAAGATTCACGAGCATCGATTTTACAAGTCGTCGAAGAGTAGACGAGAAAAGGTGTAAACTTTTTCTCTCATAACTGCGCGAAAACTTGTATTCCGACTGAAAACAACGGAATACATCGTTTTAGATCGAAACTAGCAAGATTAACGAGCATCGATTTTACAAGTCGTCGAAGAGTAGACGAGAGAAACGTGTAAACTTTTCTCTCAGAACTGCGCGAAAACTTGTATTCCGGCTCAAAACAACGGGATACATCGTTTTAGATCGAAACTATCAAGATTCACGAGCATCGATTTTACAAGTCGTCGAAGAGTAGACGAGAGAAAGGTGTAAACTTTTTCTCTCAGAACTGCGCGAAAAATTGTATTCCGGCTCAAAACAACGGGATACATCGTTTTAGATCGAAAGTAGCAAAATTAACGAGCGTCGATTTCACAAGTCGTCGAAGAGTAGACGAGAGATAGGTGTAAACTTTTTCTCTCAGAACTGCGCGAAAACTTTTATTCCGGCTCAAAACAACGGGATACATTGTTTTAGAGCGAAACTATCAAGATTCACGAGCATCGATTTTACAAGTCGTCGAAGAGTAGACGAGAGAAAGGTGTAAACTTTTTCTCTCAGAACTGCGCGAAAACTTGTATTCTGACTCAAAACAACGGGATACATCGTTTTAGATCGAAACTAGCAAGATTAACGAGCATCGATTTAACAAGTCGTAGAAGAGTAGACGAGAGAAAGGTGTAAACTTTTTCTCTCAGAACTGCGCGAAAACTTGTAATCCGTCTCAAAACAACGGGATACATCGTTTTAGATCGAAACTAGCAACATTCACGAGCATCGATTTTACAAATCGTCGCAGAGTAGACGAGAGAAAGGTGTAAATTTTTCTCTCAGAACTGCGCGAAAACATGTATTCCGGCTCAAAACAACGGGATACATCGTTTTAGATCGAAACTAGCAAAATTCACGTGCATCGATTTCACAAGTCGTCGAAGAGTAGACGAGAGAAACGTGTAAACCTTTTCTCTCAGGACTGCAAGAAAACTTGTATTTAGGCTCAAAACAACGGGATACATCGTTTTAGATCGAAACTAGCAAGATTCACGAGCATCGATTTTACAAGTCGTCGAAGAGTAGACGAGAAAAAGGTGTAAACTTTTTCTCTCAGAACTGCGCGAAAACTTGTATTCCGGCTCTAAACAACAGGATACATCGTTTTAGATCGAAACTATCAAGATTCACGAGCATCGATTTTACAAGTCGTCGAAGAGTAGACGAGAGAAAGGTGTAAACTTTTTCTCTCAGAACTGCGCGAAAAATTGTATTCCGGCTCAAAACAACGGGATACATCGTTTTAGATCGAAAGTAGCAAAATTAACGAGCGTCGATTTCACAAGTCGTCGAAGAGTAGACGAGAGATAGGTGTAAACGTTTTCTCTCAGAACTGCGCGAAAACTTGTATTCCGGCTCAAAACAACGGGATACATTGTTTTAGAGCGAAACTATCAAGATTCACGAGCATCGATTTTACAAGTCGTCGAAGAGTAGACGAGAGAAAGGTGTAAACTTTTTCTCTCAGAACTGCGCGAAAACTTGTATTCCGACTAAAAACAACGGGATACATCGTTTTAGATCAAAACTAGCAAGATTAACGAGCATCGATTTAACAAGTCGTAGAAGAGTAGACGAGAGAAAGGTGAAAACTTTTTCTCTCAGAACTGCGCGAAAACTTGTATTCCGACTCAAAACAACGGGATACATCGTTTTAGATCGAAACTAGCAAGATTAACGAGCATCGATTTAACAAGTCGTAGAAGAGTAGACGAGAGAAAGGTGTAAACTTTTTCTCTCAGAACTGCGCGAAAACTTGTAATCCGTCTCAAAACAACGGGATTACATCGTTTTAGATCGAAAGTAGCAAAATTAACGAGCGTCGATTTCACAAGTCGTCGAAGAGTAGACGAGAGATAGGTGTAAACTTTTTCTCTCAGAACTGCGCGAAAACTTTTATTCCGGCTCAAAACAACGGGATACATTGTTTTAGAGCGAAACTATCAAGATTCACGAGCATCGATTTTACAAGTCGTCGAAGAGTAGACGAGAGAAAGGTGTAAACTTTTCTCTCAGAACTGCGCGAAAACTTGTATTCCGACTAAAAACAACGGGATACATCGTTTTAGATCAAAACTAGCAAGATTAACGAGCATCGATTTAACAAGTCGTAGAAGAGTAGACGAGAGAAAGGTGTAAACTTTTTCTCTCAGAACTGCGCGAAAACTTGTATTCCGACTCAAAACAACGGGATACATCGTTTTAGATCGAAACTAGCAAGATTAACGAGCATCGATTTAACAAGTCGTAGAAGAGTAGACGAGAGAAAGGTGTAAACTTTTTCTCTCAGAACTGCGCGAAAACTTGTAATCCGTCTCAAAACAACGGGATACATCGTTTTAGATCGAAACTAGCAACATTCACGAGCATCGATTTTACAAGTCGTCGCAGAGTAGACGAAAGAAAGGTGTAAATTTTTCTCTCAGAACTGCGCGAAAACATGTATTCCGGCTCAAAACAACGGGATACATCGTTTTAGATCGAAACTAGCAAAATTCAAGTGCATCGATTTCACAAGTCGTCGAAGAGTAGACGAGAGAAACGTGTAAACTTTTTCTCTCAGGACTGCGAGAAAACTTGTATTTCGGCTCTAAACAACGGGATACATCGTTTTAGATCGAAACTAGCAAGATTCACGAGCATCGATTTTACAAGTCGTCGAAGAGTAGACGAGAAAAAGGTGTAAACTTTTTCTCTCAGAACTGCGCGAAAACTTGTATTCCGACTCAAAACAACGGAATACATCGTTTTAGATCGAAACTAGCAAGATTAACGAGCATCGAATTAACAAGTCGTCGAAGAGTAGACGAGAGAAAGGTGTAAACTTTTTTCTTTCAGAACTGCGCGAAAACTTGTATTCCGGCTCAAAACAACGGGATACATCGTTTTAAATCGAAACTAGCAAGATTCACGAGCATCGTTTTTAAAAGTCGTCGAAGAGTAGACGAGAAAAAGGTGTAAACTTTTTCTCTCAGAACTGCGCGAAAACTTGTAATCCGTCTCAAAACAACGGGATACATCGTTTTAGATCGAAACTAGCAAGATTCACGAGCATCGATTTTACAAGTCGTCGCAGAGTAGACGAGAGAAAGGTGTAAATTTTTCTCTCAGAACTGCGCGAAAACTTGTATTCCGGCTCAAAACAACGGAATACATCGTTTTAGATCGAAACTATCAAGATTCACGAGCATCGATTTTACAAGTCGTCGAAGAGTAGACGAGAGAAAGGTGTAAACTTTTTCTCTCAGAACTGCGCGAAAAATTGTATTCCGGCTCAAAACAACGGGATACATCGTTTTAGATCGAAAGTAGCAAAATTAACGAGCGTCGATTTCACAAGTCGTCGAAGAGTAGACGAGAGATAGGTGTAACTTTTCTCTCTCAGAACTGCGCGAAAACTTGTATTCCGGCTCAAAACAACGGGATACATTGTTTTAGAGAGAAACTATCAAGATTCACGAGCATCGATTTTACAAGTCGTCGAAGAGTAGACGAGAGAAAGGTGTAAACTTTTTCTCTCAGAACTGCGCGAAAACTTGTATTCCGGCTCAAAACAACGGGATACATCGTTTTAGATCGAAACTAGCAAGATTAACGAGCATCGATTTAACAAGTCGTAGAAGAGTAGACGAGAGAAAGGTGTAAACTTTTTCTCTCAGAACTGCGCGAAAACTTGTATTCCGGCTCAAAACAACGAGATACATCGTTTTACATCAAGACAAGCAAAATTCACGAGCATCGATTTTACAAGTCGTCGAAGAGTAGACGAGAGGTAGGTGTAAACTTTTTCTCTCAGAACTGCGCGAAAACATGTATTCCGGCTCAAAACAACGGGATACATCGTTTTAGATCGAAACTAGCAAAATTCACGTGCATCGATTTCACAAGTCGTCGAAGAGTAGACGAGAGAAACGTGTAAACTTTTTCTCTCAAAACTGCGAGAAAACTTGTATTTCGGCTCAAAACAACGGGATACATCGTTTTAGATCGAAACTAGCAAGATTCACGAGCATCGATTTTACAAGTCGTCGAAGAGTAGACGAGAAAAAGGTGTAAACTTGTTCTCTCAGAACTGCGCGAAAACTTGTATTCCGACTCAAAACAACGGAATACATCGTTTTAGATCGAAACTAGCAAGATTAACGAGCATCGATTTTACAAGTCGTCGAAGAGTAGACGAGAGAAAGGTGTAAACTTTTCTCTCAGAACTGCGCGAAAACTTGTATTCCGGCTCAAAACAACGGGATACATCGTTTTAGATCGAAACTATCAAGATTCACGAGCATCGATTTTACAAGTCGTCGAAGAGTAGACGAGAGAAAGGTGTAAACTTTTTCTCTCAGAACTGCGCGAAAAATTGTATTCCGGCTCAAAACAACGGGATACATCGTTTTAGATCGAAAGTAGCAAAATTAACGAGCGTCGATTTCACAAGTCGTCGAAGAGTAGACGAGAGATAGGTGTAAACTTTTTCTCTCAGAACTGCGCGAAAACTTGTATTCCGGCTCAAAACAACGGGATACATTGTTTTAGAGCGAAACTATCAAGATTCACGAGCATCGATTTTACAAGTCGTCGAAGAGTAGACGAGAGAAAGGTGTAAACTTTTTCTCTCAGAACTGCGCGAAAACTTGTATTCCGACTCAAAACAACGGGATACATCGTTTTAGATCGAAACTAGCAAGATTAACGAGCATCGATTTAACAAGTCGTAGAAGAGTAGACGAGAGAAAGGTGTAAACATTTTCTTTCAGAACTGCGCGAAAACTTGTATTCCGGCTCAAAACAACGGGATACATCGTTTTAGATCAAGACAAGCAAAATTCACGAGCATCGATTTTACAAGTCGTCGAAGAGTAGACGAGAGAAAGGTGTACACTTTTTCTCTCGGAACTGCGCGAAAACATGTATTCCGGCTCAAAACAACGGGATACATCGTTTTAGATTGAAACTAGCAAAATTCACGTGCATCGATTTCACAAGTCGTCGAAGAGTAGACGAGAGAAACGTGTAAACTTTTTCTCTCAGGACCGCGAGAAAACTTGTATTTCGGCTCAAAACAACGGGATACATCGTTTTAGATCGAAACTAGCAAGATTCACGAGCATCGATTTTACAAGTCGTCGAAGAGTAGACGAGAAAAAGGTGTAAACTTTTTCTCTCAGAACTGCGCGAAAACTTGTATTCCGGCTCAAAACAACGGGATACATCGTTTTAGATCGAAACTATCAAGAGTCACGAGCATCGATTTTACAAGTCGTCGAAGAGTAGACGAGAGAAAGGTGTAAACTTTTTCTCTCAGATCTGCGCGAAAACTTGTATTCTGGCTCAAAACAACGGGATACATCGTTTTAGATCGAAAGTAGCAAAATTCACGAGCATCGATTTAACAAGTCGTCGAAGAGTAGACGAGAGAAAGGTGTAAACTTTTTCTTTCAGAACTGCGCGAAAACTTGTATTCCGGCTCAAAACAACGGGATACATCGTTTTAGATCGAAACTAGCAAGATTCACGAGCATCGTTTTTAAAAGTCATCGAAGAGTAGACGAGAAAAAGGTGTAAACTTTTTCTCTCAGAACTGCGCGAAAACTTGTATTCTGGCTCAAAACAACGGGATACATCGTTTTAGATCGAAACTAGCACGAATAACGGGCATCGATTTTACAAGTCGTCGAAGAGTAGACGAGAGGAAGGTGTAAACTTTTTCTCTCAGAACTGCGCGAAAACTCGTATTCCGGCTCAAAACAACGGGATTCATTGTTTTAGAGCGAAACTATCAATATTCACGAGCATCAATTTTACAAGTCGTCGAAGAGTAGACGAGAGAAAGGTGTAAACTTTTTCTCTCAGAACTGCGCGAAAACTTGTAATCCGTCTCAAAACAACGGGGGACATCGTTTTAGATCGAAACTAGCAAGAATCACGAGCATCGATTTTACAAGTCGTCGCAGAGTAGACGAGTGAAAGGTGTAAATTTTTCTCTCAGAACTGCGCGAAAACTTGTATTCCGGCTCAAAACAACGGAATACATCGTTTTAGATCGAAACTATCAAGATTCACGAGCATCGATTTTACAAGTCGTCGAAGAGTAGACGAGAGAAAGGTGTAAACTTTTTCTCTCAGAACTGCGCGAAAAATTGTATTCCGGCTCAAAACAACGGGATACATCGTTTTAGATCGAAAGTAGCAAAATTAACGAGCATCGATTTCACATGTCGTCGAAGAGTAGACGAGAGATAGGTGTAAGCTTTTTCTCTCAGAACTGCGCGAAAACTTGTATTCCGGCTCAAAACAACGGGATACATTGTTTTAGAGCGAAACTATCAAGATTCACGAGCATCGATTTTACAAGTCGTCGAAGAGTAGACGAGAGAAAGGTGTAAACTTTTTCTCTCAGAACTGCGCGAAAACTTGTATTCCGGCTCAAAACAACGGGATACATCGTTTTAGATCGAAACTAGCAAGATTAACGAGCATCGATTTAACAAGTCGTAGAAGAGTAGACGAGAGAAAGTTGTAAACTTTTTCTCTCAGAACTGCGCGAAAACTTGTATTCCGGCTCAAATCATTGAGATACATCGTTTTAGATCAAAGCTAGCAAGATTCACGAGCATTGATTTTACATGTCGTCGAAGAGAACGAGGGAAAGGTGTAAACTTTTTCTCTCAGAACTGCGCGAAAACTTGTATTCCGGCTAAAAAAAACAGGATACATCGTTTTAGATCGAAACTAGCAAGATTAACGAGCATCGATTTAACAAGTCGTAGAAGAGTAGACGAGAGAAAGGTGTAAACTTTTTCTCTCAGAACTGCGCGAAAACTTGTATTCCGGCTCAAAACAACGGGATACATCGTTTTAGATCAAGACAAGCAAAATTCACGAGCATCGATTTTACAAGTCGTCGAAGAGTAGACGAGAGAAAGGTGTAAACTTTTTCTCTCAGAACTGCGCGAAAACATGTATTCCCGCTCAAAACAACGGGATACATCGTTATAGATCGAAACTAGCAAAATTCACGTGCATCGATTTCACAAGTCGTCGAAGAGTAGACAAGAGAAACGTGTAAACTTTTTCTCTCAGGACTGCGAGAAAACTTGTATTTCGGCTCAAAACAACGGGATACATCGTTTTAGATCGAAACTAGCAAGATTCACGAGCATCGATTTTACAAGTCGTCGAAGAGTAGACGAGAAAAAGGTGTAAACTTTTTCTCTCAGAACTGCGCGAAAACTTGTATTCCGACTCAAAACAACGGAATACATCGTTTTAGATCGAAACTAGCAAGATTAACGAGCATCGATATTACAAGTCGTCGAAGAGTAGACGAGAGAAAGGTGTAAACTTTTTCTCTCAGAACTGCGCGAAAACTTGTATTCCGGCTCAAAACAACGGGATATATCGTTTTAGATCGAAAGTAGCAAAATTCACGAGCATCGATTTAACAAGTCGTCGAAGAGTAGACGAGAGAAAGGTGTAAACTTTTTCTTTCAGAACTGCGCGAAAACTTGTATTCCGGCTCAAAACAACGGGATACATCGTTTTAGATCGAAAGTAGCAAGATTCACGAGCATCGTTTTTAAAAGTCGTCGAAGAGTAGACGAGAAAAAGGTGTAAACTTTTTCTCTCAGAACTGCGCGAAAACTTGTATTCTGGCTCAAAACAACGGGATACATCGTTTTAGATCGAAACTAGCACGATTAACGGGCATCGATTTTACAAGTCGTCGAAGAGTAGACGAGAGAAAGGTGTAAGCTTTTTCTCTCAGAACTGCGCGAAAACTCGTATTCCGGCTCAAAACAACGGGATTCATTGTTTTAGAGCGAAACTATCAATATTCACGAGCATCGATTTTACAAGTCGTCGAAGAGTAGACGAGAGAAAGGTGTAAACTTTTTCTCTCAGAACTGCGCAAAAACTTGTAATCCGTCTCAAAACAACGAGATACATCGTTTTAGATCGAAACTAGCAAGATTCACGAGCATCGATTTTACAAGTCGTCGCAGAGTAGACGAGAGAAAGGTGTAAATTTTTCTCAGAACTGCGCGAAAACTTGTATTCCGGCTCAAAACAACGGAATACATCGTTATAGATCGAAACTATCAAGATTCACGAGCATTGGTTTTACATGTCGTCGAAGATAACGAGGGAAAGGTGTAAACGTTTTCTCTCAGAACTGCGCAAAAACTTGTATTGCTGCTCAAAACAACGGGATACATCGTTTTAGATCAAGACAAGCAAAATTCACGAGCATCGATTTTACAAGTCGTCGAAGAGAAGACGAGAGAAAGGTGTAAACTTTTTCTATCAGAACTGCGCGAAAACACGTATTCCGGCTCAAAACAACGGGATACATCGTTTTAGATCGAAACTAGCAAAATTCATGTGCATCGATTTCACAAGTCGTCGAAGAGTAGACGAGAGAAACTTGTAAACTTTTTCTCTCAGGACTGCGAGAAAACTTGTATTTCGGCTCAAAACAACGGGATACATCGTTTTAGATCGAAACTAGCAAGATTCACGAGCATCGATTTTACAAGTCGTCGAAGAGTACACGAGAAAAAGGTGTAAACTTTTTCTCTCAGAACTGCGCGAAAACTTGTATTCCGGCTCAAAACAACGGAATACATCGTTTTAGATCGAAACCAGCAAGATTAACGAGCATCGATTTTACAAGTCGTCGAAGAGTAGACGAGAGAAAGGTGTAAACTTTTTCTCTCAGAACTGCGAGAAAAATTGTATTCCATCTCAAAACAACGGGATACATCGTTTTAGATCGAAACTATCAAGATTCACGAGCATCGATTTTACAAGTCGTCGAAGAGTAGACGAGAGAAAGGTGTAAACTTTTTCTCTCAGATCTGCGCGAAAACTTGAATTCCGGCTCAAAACAACGGGATACATCGTTTTAGATCAAAAGTAGCAAAATTCACGGGCATCAATTTAACAAGTCGTCGAAGAGTAGACGAGAGAAAGGTGTAAACTTTTTCTCTCAGAACTGCGCGAAAACTTGTATTCCGGCTCAAATATTTGAGATACATCGCTTTAGATCGAAACTAGTAAGATTCACGAGCATCGATTTTACATGTCGTCGAAGAGAACGAAAGGTGTAAACTTTTTCTCTCAGAACTGCGCAAAAATTTGTATTCAGGCTCAAAAAAACGGGATACATCGTTTTATTTCGAAACTAGCAAGATTCACGAGCATCGATTTTACAAGTTGTCGAAGAGTAAACGAGAGAAAGGTGTAAACTTTTTCTCTCAGAACTGCGCGAAAACTTGTATTCCGGCTCAAAACAACGGAATACATTGTTTTAGAGCGAAACTATCAAGATTCACGAGCATCGATTTTACAAGTCGTCGAAGAGTAGACGAGAGAAATGTGTAAACTTTTTCTCTCAGAACTGCGCGAAAACTTGTATTCCGGCTCAAAACAACGGGATACATCGTTTTAGATCGAAACTAGCAAGATTAACGAGCATCGATTTTACAAGTCGACGAAGAGTAGACGAGAGAAAGGTGTAAATTTTTCTCTCAGAACTGCGCAAAAACTTGTATTCCGGCTCAAAACAACGGAATACATCGTTTTAGATCGAAACTAGCAAGATTAACGAGCATCGATTTTACAAGTCGTCGAAGAGTAGACGAGAGAAAGGTGTAAACGTTTTCTCTCAGAACTGCGCGAAAACTTGTATTCCGGCTCAAAACAACGGGATACATTGTTTTAGATCGAAACTGTCAAGATTCACGAGCATCGATTTTGAAAGTCGTCGAAGAGTAGACGAGAGAAAGGTGTAAACTTTTTCTCTCAGAACTGCGCGAAAACTTGTATTCCGGCTCAAAACAACGGGATACATCGTTTTAGAGCGAAACTATCAAGATTCACGAGCATCGATTTTACAAGTCGTCGAAGAGTAGACGAGAGAAAGGTGTAAACTTTTTCTTTCAGAACTGCGCGAATACTTGTATTCCGGCTCAAAACAACGGTATACATCGTTTTAGATCGAAACTAGCAAGATTCACGAGCATCGATTTTACAAGTCGTCGAAGTGTAGACGAGAAAAAGGTGTAAACTTTTTCTCTCAGAACTGCGCGAAAACTCGTATTTGGGCTCAAAACAACGGGATACATTGTTTTAGAGCGAAACTATCAAGATTCACGAGCATCGATTTTACAAGTCGTCGAAGAGTAGACGAGAGAAAGGTGTAAACTTTTTCTCTCAGAACTGCGCGAAAACTCGTATTCGGACTCAAAACAACGGGATACATTGTTTTAGAGCGAAAGTAGCAAAATTCACGAGCATCAATTTAACAAGTCGTCGAAGAGTAGACGAGAGAAAGGTGTAGACTTTTTCTCTCAGAACTGCGCGAAAACTTGTATTCCGGCTCAAATAATTGAGATACATCGCTTTAGATCGAAACTAGTAAGATTCACGAGCATCGATTTTACATGTCGAAGAGAACGAAAGGTGTAAACTTTTTCTCTCAGAACTGCGCAAAAATTTGTATTCCGGCTCAAAACAACGGAATACATCGTTTTAGAGCGAAACTATCAAGATTCACGAGCATCGATTTTACAAGTCGTCGAAGAGTAGACGAGAGAAAGGTGTAAACTTTTTCTTTCAGAACTGCGCGAATACTTGTATTCCGGCTCAAAACAACGGTATACATCGTTTTAGATCGAAGCTAGCAAGATTCACGAGCATCCATTTTACAAGTCGTCGAAGAGTAGACGAGAAAAAGGTGTAAACTTTTTCTCTCAGAACTGCGCGAAAACTTGTATTCCGGCTCAAAACAACGGGATACATTGTTTTAGAGCGAAACTATCAAGATTCACGAGCATCGATTTTACAAGTCGTCGAAGAGTAGACGAGAGAAATGTGTAAACTTTTTCTCTCAGAACTGCGCGAAAACTTGTATTCCGGCTCAAAACAACGGGATACATCGTTTTAGATCGAAACTAGCAAGATTAACGAGCATCGATTTTACAAGTCGACGAAGAGTAGACGAGAGAAAGGTGTAAATTTTTCTCTCAGAACTGCGCAAAAACTTGTATTCCGGCTCAAAACAACGGAATACATCGTTTTAGATCGAAACTAGCAAGATTAACGAGCATCGATTTTACAAGTCGTCGAAGAGTAGACGAGAGAAAGGTGTAAACTTTTTCTCTCAGAACTGCGCGAAAACTTGTATTCCGGCTCAAAACAACGGGATACATTGTTTTAGATCGAAACTATCAAGATTCACGAGCATCGATTTTGAAAGTCGTCGAAGAGTAGACGAGAGAAAGGTGTAAACTTTTTCTCTCAGAACTGCGCGAAAACTTGTATTCCGGCTCAAAACAACGGGATACATCGTTTTAGAGCGAAACTATCAAGATTCACGAGCATCGATTTTACAAGTCGTCGAAGAGTAGACGAGAGAAAGGTGTAAACTTTTTCTTTCAGAACTGCGCGAATACTTGTATTCCGGCTCAAAACAACGGTATACATCGTTTTAGATCGAAACTAGCAAGATTCACGAGCATCGATTTTACAAGTCGTCGAAGAGTAGACGAGAAAAAGGTTTAAACTTTTTTTCTCAGAACTGCGCGAAAACTCGTATTCGAGCTCAAAACAACGGGATACATTGTTTTAGAGCGAAACTATCAAGATTCACGAGCATCGATTTTACAAGTCGTCGAAGAGTAGACGAGAGAAAGGTGTAAACTTTTTCTCTCAGAACTGCGCGAAAACTCGTATTCGGGCTCAAAGCAACGGGATACATTGTTTTAGAGCGAAACTATCAAGATTCACGAGCATCGATTTTACAAGTCGTCGAAGAGTAGACGAGAGAAAGGTGTAAACTTTTTCTCTCAGAACTGCGCGAAAACTTGTATTCCGGCTCAAAACACTGGGATACATCGTTTTAGATCGAAACTAGCAAGATTCTCGAGCATCGATTTTACAAGTCGTCGCAGAGTAGACGAGAGAAAGGCGTAAATTTTTCTCTCAGAACTGCGCGAAAACTTGTATTCTGGCTCAAAACAACGAAATACAACGTTTTAGATCGAAATATCAAGATTCACGAGCATCGATTTTACAAGTCGTCGAAGAGTAGACGAGAGAAAGGTGTAAACTTTTTCTCTCAGAACTGCGGGAAAACTTGTATTCCGACTCAAAACAACGGAATACATCGTTTTAGATCGAAACTAGCAAGATTAACGAGCATCGATTTTACAAGTCGTCGAAGAGTAGACGAGAGAAAGGTGTAAGCTTTTTCTCTCAGAACTGCGCGAAAACTCGTATTCCGGCTCAAAACAACGGGATTCATTGTTTTAGAGCGAAACTATCAATATTCACGAGCATCGATTTTACAAGTCGTCGAAGAGTAGACGAGAGAAAGGTGTAAACTTTTTCTCTCAGAACTGCGCGAAAACTTGTAATCCGTCTCAAAACAACGGGATACATCGTTTTAGATCGAAACTAGCAAGATTCACGAGCATCGATTTTACAAGTCGTCGCAGAGTAGACGAGAGAAAGGTGTAAATTTTTCTCTCAGAACTGCGCGAAAACTTGTATTCCGGCTCAAAACAACGAAATACATCGTTTTAGATCGAAACTATCAAGATTCACGAGCATTGGTTTTACATGTCGTCGAAGAGAACGAGGGAAAGGTGTGAACGTTTTCTCTCCGAACTGCGCAAAAACTTGTATTGCTGCTCAAAACAACGGGATACATCGTTTTAGATCAAGACAAGCAAAATTCACGAGCATCGATTTTACAAGTCGTCGAAGAGTAGACGAGAGAAAGGTGTAAACTTTTTCTTTCAGAACTGCGCGAAAACACGTATTCCGGCTCAAAACAACGGGATACATCGTTTTAGATCGAAACTAGCAAAATTCATGTGCATCGATTTCACAAGTCGTCGAAGAGTAGACGAGAGAAACGTGTAAACTTTTTCTCTCAGGACTGCGAGAAAACTTGTATTTCGGCTCAAAACAACGGGATACATCGTTTTAGATCGAAACTAGCAAGATTCACGAGCATCGATTTTACAAGTCGTCGAAGAGTAGACGAGAAAAAGGTGTAAACTTTTTCTCTCAGAACTGCGCGAAAACTTGTATTCCGGCTCAAAACAACGGAATACATCGTTTTAGATCGAAACTAGCAAGATTAACGAGCATCGATATTACAAGTCGTCGAAGAGTAGACGAGAGAAAGGTGTAAACTTTTTCTCTCAGAACTGCGAGAAAAATTGTATTCCATCTCAAAACAACGGGATACATCGTTTTAGATCGAAACTATCAAGATTCACGAGCATCGATTTTACAAGTCGTCGAAGAGTAGACGAGAGAAAGGTGTAAACTTTTTCTCTCAGATCTGCGCGAAAACTTGAATTCCGGCTCAAAACAACGGGATACATCGTTTTAGATCGAAAGTAGCAAAATTCACGAGCATCAATTTAACAAGTCGTCGAAGAGTAGACGAGAGAAAGGTGTAAACTTTTTCTCTCAGAACTGCGCGAAAACTTGTATTCCGGCTCAAATAATTGAGATACATCGCTTTAGATCGAAACTAGTAAGATTCACGAGCATCGATTTTACATGTCGTCGAAGAGAACGAAAGGTGTAAACTTTTTCTCTCAGAACTGCGCAAAAATTTGTATTCCGGCTCAAAACAACGGGATACATCGTTTTAATTCGAAACTAGCAAGATTCACGAGCATCGATATTACAAGTTGTCGAAGAGTAGACGAGAGAAAGGTGTAAACTTTTTCTCTCAGAACTGCGCGAAAACTTGTATTCCGGCTCAAAACAACGGAATACATTGTATTAGAGCGAAACTATCAAGATCCACGAGCATCGATTTTACAAGTCGTCGAAGAGTAGACGAGAGAAATGTGTAAACTTTTTCTCTCAGAACTGCGCAAAAACTTGTATTCCGGCTCAAAACAACGGGATACATCGTTTTAGATCGAAACTAGCAAGATTAACGAGCATCGATTTTACAAGTCGACGAAGAGTAGACGAGAGAAAGGTGTAAACTTTTTCTCTCAGAACTGCGCGAAAACTTGTAATCCGTCTCAAAACAACGGGATACATCGTTTTAGATCGAAACTAGCAAGATTCACGAGCATCGATTTTACAAGTCGTCGCAGAGTAGACGAGAGAAAGGTGTAAATTTTTCTCTCAGAACTGCGCGAAAACTTGTATTCCGGCTCAAAACAACGAAATACATCGTTTTAGATCGAAACTATCAAGATTCACGAGCATTGGTTTTACATGTCGTCGAAGAGAACGAGGGAAAGGTGTGAACGTTTTCTCTCCGAACTGCGCAAAAACTTGTATTGCTGCTCAAAACAACGGGATACATCGTTTTAGATCAAGACAAGCAAAATTCACGAGCATCGATTTTACAAGTCGTCGAAGAGTAGACGAGAGAAAGGTGTAAACTTTTTCTTTCAGAACTGCGCGAAAACACGTATTCCGGCTCAAAACAACGGGATACATCGTTTTAGATCGAAACTAGCAAAATTCATGTGCATCGATTTCACAAGTCGTCGAAGAGTAGACGAGAGAAACGTGTAAACTTTTTCTCTCAGGACTGCGAGAAAACTTGTATTTCGGCTCAAAACAACGGGATACATTGTTTTAGATCGAAACTAGCAAGATTCACGAGCATCGATTTTACAAGTCGTCGAAGAGTAGACGAGAAAAAGGTGTAAACTTTTTCTCTCAGAACTGCGCGAAAACTTGTATTCCGGCTCAAAACAACGGAATACATCGTTTTAGATCGAAACTAGCAAGATTAACGAGCATCGATATTACAAGTCGTCGAAGAGTAGACGAGAGAAAGGTGTAAACTTTTTCTCTCAGAACTGCGAGAAAAATTGTATTCCATCTCAAAACAACGGGATACATCGTTTTAGATCGAAACTATCAAGATTCACGAGCATCGATTTCACAAGTCGTCGAAGAGTAGACGAGAGAAAGGTGTAAACTTTTTCTCTCAGATCTGCGCGAAAACTTGAATTCCGGCTCAAAACAACGGGATACATCGTTTTAGATCGAAAGTAGCAAAATTCACGAGCATCAATTTAACAAGTCGTCGAAGAGTAGACGAGAGAAAGGTGTAAACTTTTTCTCTCAGAACTGCGCGAAAACTTGTATTCCGGCTCAAATAATTGAGATACATCGCTTTAGATCGAAACTAGTAAGATTCACGAGCATCGATTTTACATGTCGTCGAAGAGAACGAAAGGTGTAAACTTTTTCTCTCAGAACTGCGCAAAAATTTGTATTCCGGCTCAAAACAACGGGATACATCGTTTTAATTCGAAACTAGCAAGATTCACGAGCATCGATTTTACAAGTTGTCGAAGAGTAGACGAGAGAAAGGTGTAAACTTTTTCTCTCAGAACTGCGCGAAAACTTGTATTCCGGCTCAAAACAACGGAATACATTGTATTAGAGCGAAACTATCAAGATTCACGAGCATCGATTTTACAAGTCGTCGAAGAGTAGACGAGAGAAATGTGTAAACTTTTTCTCTCAGAACTGCGCAAAAACTTGTATTCCGGCTCAAAACAACGGGATACATCGTTTTAGATCGAAACTAGCAAGATTAACGAGCATCGATTTTACAAGTCGACGAAGAGTAGACGAGAGAAAGGTGTAAACTTTTTCTCTCAGAACTGCGCGAAAACTTGTATTCCGGCTCAAAACAACGGGATACATTGTTTTAGATCGAAACTATCAAGATTCACGAGCATCGATTTTGAAAGTCATCGAAGAGTAGACGAGAGAAAGGTGTAAACTTTTTCTCTCAGAACTGCGCGAAAACTTGTATTCCGGCTCAAAACAACGGGATACATCGTTTTAGAGCGAAACTATCAAGATTCACGAGCATCGATTTTACAAGTCGTCGAAGAGTAGACGAGAGAATGGTGTAAACGTTTTCTTTCAGAACTGCGCGAATACTTGTATTTCGGCTCAAAACAACGGTATACATCGTTTTAGATCGAAACTAGCAAGATTCACGAGCATCGATTTTACAAGTCGTCGAAGAGTAGACGAGAAAAGGTGTAAACTTTTTATCTCAGAACTGCGCGAAAACTCGTATTCGGGCTCAAAACAACGGGATACATTGTTTTAGAGCGAAAGTAGCAAAATTCACGAGCATCAATTTAACAAGTCGTCGAAGAGTAGACGAGAGAAAGGTACATCTTGAGAACACAGCGCTTGCAGACAAAGGACCAGAACAAGAAGGACACACACATAGCGCAGGTGTGTGTCCTTCTTGTTCTGGTCCTTTGTCTGCAAGCGCTGTGTTCTCAAGATGTACCCCAACCAACTCGCCCAGCAACAAACCTTGCTCGAGAGAAAGGTGTAAACTTTTTCTCTCAGATCTGCGCGAAAACTTGAATTCCGGCTCAAAACAACGGGATACATCGTTTTAGATCGAAAGTAGCAAAATTCACGAGCATCAATTTAACAAGTCGTCGAAGAGTAGACGAGAGAAAGGTGTAAACTTTTTCTCTCAGAACTGCGCGAAAACTTGTATTCCGGCTCAAATAATTGAGATACATCGCTTTAGATCGAAACTAGTAAGATTCACGAGCATCGATTTTACATGTCGTCGAAGAGAACGAAAGGTGTAAACTTTTTCTCTCAGAACTGCGCAAAAATTTGTATTCCGGCTCAAAACAACGGGATACATCGTTTTAATTCGAAACTAGCAAGATTCACGAGCATCGATTTTACAAGTTGTCGAAGAGTAGACGAGAGAAAGGTGTAAACTTTTTCTCTCAGAACTGCGCGAAAACTTGTATTCCGGCTCAAAACAACGGAATACATTGTATTAGAGCGAAACTATCAAGATTCACGAGCATCGATTTTACAAGTCGTCGAAGAGTAGACGAGAGAAATGTGTAAACTTTTTCTCTCAGAACTGCGCAAAAACTTGTATTCCGGCTCAAAACAACGGGATACATCGTTTTAGATCGAAACTAGCAAGATTAACGAGCATCGATTTTACAAGTCGACGAAGAGTAGACGAGAGAAAGGTGTAAACTTTTTCTCTCAGAACTGCGCGAAAACTTGTATTCCGGCTCAAAACAACGGGATACATTGTTTTAGATCGAAACTATCAAGATTCACGAGCATCGATTTTGAAAGTCGTCGAAGAGTAGACGAGAGAAAGGTGTAAACTTTTTCTCTCAGAACTGCGCGAAAACTTGTATTCCGGCTCAAAACAACGGGATACATCGTTTTAGAGCGAAACTATCAAGATTCACGAGCATCGATTTTACAAGTCGTCGAAGAGTAGACGAGAGAATGGTGTAAACGTTTTCTTTCAGAACTGCGCGAATACTTGTATTTCGGCTCAAAACAACGGTATACATCGTTTTAGATCGAAACTAGCAAGATTCACGAGCATCGATTTTACAAGTCGTCGAAGAGTAGACGAGAAAAAGGTGTAAACTTTTTATCTCAGAACTGCGCGAAAACTCGTATTCGGGCTCAAAACAACGGGATACATTGTTTTAGAGCGAAAGTAGCAAAATTCACGAGCATCAATTTAACAAGTCGTCGAAGAGTAGACGAGAGAAAGGTGTAAACTTTTTCTCTCAGAACTGCGCAAAAACTTGTATTCCGGCTCAAATAATTGAGATACATCGCTTTAGATCGAAACTAGTAAGATTCACGAGCATCGATTTTACATGTCGTCGAAGAGAATGAAAGGTGTAAACTTTTTCTCTCAGAACTGCGCAAAAATTTGTATTCCGGCTCAAAACAACGGGATACATCGTTTTAATTCGAAACTAGCAAGATTCACGAGCATCGATTTTACAAGTTGTCGAAGAGTAGACGAGAGAAAGGTGTAAACTTTTTCTCTCAGAACTGCGCGAGAACTTGTATTCCGGCTCAAAACAACGGGATACATCGTTTTAGATCGAAACTAGCACAATTAACGAGCATCGATTTCACAAGTCGTCGAAGAGTAGACGAGAGATAGGTGTAAACTTTTTCTCTCAGAACTGCGCGAAAACTTGTATTCCGGCTCAAAACAACGGATACATTGTTTTAGAGCGAAACTATCAAGATTCACGAGCATCGATTTTACAAGTCGTCGAAGAGTAGACGAGAGAAATGTGTAAACTTTTTCTCTCAGAACTGCGCGAAAACTCGTATTCGGGCTCAAAACAACGGGATGCATTGTTTTAGAGCGAAAGTAGCAAAATTCACGAGCATCAATTTAACAAGTCGTCGAAGAGTAGACGAGAGAAAGGTGTAAACTTTTTCTCTCAGAACTGCGCGAAAACTTGTATTCCGGCTCAAATAATTGAGATACATCGCTTTAGATCGAAACTAGTAAGATTCACGAGCATCGATTTACATGTCGTCGAAGATAATGAAAGGTGTAAACTTTTTCTCTCAGAACTGCGCAAAAATTTGTATTCGGCTCAAAACAACGGGATACATCGTTTTAATTCGAAACTAGCAAGATTCACGAGCATCGATTTTACAAGTTGTCGAAGAGTAGACGAGAGAAAGGTGTAAACTTTTTCTCTCAGAACTGCGCGAAAACTTGTATTCCGGCTCAAAACAACGGTATACATCGTTTTAGATCGAAACTAGCAAGATTCACGAGCATCGATTTTACAAGTCGTCGAAGAGTAGACGAGAAAAAGGTGTAAACTTTTTATCTCAGAACTGCGCGAAAACTCGTATTCGGGCTCAAAACAACGGGATACATTGTTTTAGAGCGAAAGTAGCAAAATTCACGAGCATCAATTTAACAAGTCGTCGAAGAGTAGACGAGATAAAGGTGTAAACTTTTTCTCTCAGATCTGCGCGAAAACTTGAATTCCGGCTCAAAACAACGGGATACATCGTTTTAGATCGAAAGTAGCAAAATTCACGAGCATCAATTTAACAAGTCGTCGAAGAGTAGACGAGAGAAAGGTGTAAACTTTTTCTCTCAGAACTGCGCGAAAACTTGTATTCCGGCTCAAATAATTGAGATACATCGCTTTAGATCGAAACTAGTAAGATTCACGAGCATCGATTTTACATGTCGTCGAAGAGAACGAAAGGTGTAAACTTTTTCTCTCAGAACTGCGCAAAAATTTGTATTCCGGCTCAAAACAACGGGATACATCGTTTTAATTCGAAACTAGCAAGATTCACGAGCATCGATTTTACAAGTTGTCGAAGAGTAGACGAGAGAAAGGTGTAAACTTTTTCTCTCAGAACTGCGCGAAAACTTGTATTCCGGCTCAAAACAACGGGATACATCGTTTTAGATCGAAACTAGCACAATTAACGAGCATCGATTTCACAAGTCGTCGAAGAGTAGACGAGAGATAGGTGTAAACTTTTTCTCTCAGAACTGCGCGAAAACTTGTATTCCGGCTCAAAACAACGGGATACATTGTTTTAGATCGAAACTATCAAGATTCACGAGCATCGATTTTGAAAGTCGTCGAAGAGTAGACGAGAGAAAGGTGTAAACTTTTTCTCTCAGAACTGCGCGAAAACTTGTATTCCGGCTCAAAACAACGGGATACATCGTTTTAGAGCGAAACTATCAAGATTCACGAGCATCGATTTTACAAGTCGTCGAAGAGTAGACGAGAGAATGGTGTAAACGTTTTCTTTCAGAACTGCGCGAATACTTGTATTTCGGCTCAAAACAACGGTATACATCGTTTTAGATCGAAACTAGCAAGATTCACGAGCATCGATTTTACAAGTCGTCGAAGAGTAGACGAGAAAAAGGTGTAAACTTTTATCTCAGAACTGCGCGAAAACTCGTATTCGGGCTCAAAACAACGGGATACATCGTTTTAGATCGAAACTAGCAAGATTAACGAGCATCGATTTTACAAGTCGACGAAGAGTAGACGAGAGAAAGGTGTAAACTTTTTCTCTCAGAACTGCGCGAAAACTCGTATTCGGGCTCAAAACAACGGGATACATTGTTTTAGAGCGAAACTATCAAGATTCACGAGCATCGATTTTACAAGTCGTCGAAGAGTAGACGAGAGAAAGGTGTAAACTTTTTCTCTCAGAACTGCGCGAAAACTCGTATTCGGGCTCAAAACAACGGGATACATTGTTTTAGAGCGAAAGTAGCAAAATTCACGAGCATCAATTTAACAAGTCGTCGAAGAGTAGACGAGAGAAAGGTGTAAACTTTTTCTCTCAGAACTGCGCGAAAACTTGTATTCCGGCTCAAATAATTGAGATACATCGCTTTAGATCGAAACTAGTAAGATTCACGAGCATCGATTTTACATGTCGTCGAAGAGAACGAAAGGTGTAAACTTTTTCTCTCAGAACTGCGCAAAAATTTGTATTCCGGCTCAAAACAACGGGATACATCGTTTTAATTCGAAACTAGCAAGATTCACGAGCATCGATTTTACAAGTTGTCGAAGAGTAGACGAGAGAAAGGTGTAAACTTTTTCTCTCAGAACTGCGCGAAAACTTGTATTCCGGCTCAAAACAACGGAATACATTGTATTAGAGCGAAACTATCAAGATTCACGAGAATCGATTTTACAAGTCGTCGAAGAGTAGACGAGAGAAATGTGTAAACTTTTTCTCTCAGAACTGCGCAAAAACTTGTATTCCGGCTCAAAACAACGGGATACATCGTTTTAGATCGAAACTAGCAAGATTAACGAGCATCGATTTTACAAGTCGACGAAGAGTAGACGAGAGAAAGGTGTAAACTTTTTCTCTCAGAACTGCGCGAAAACTTGTATTCCGGCTCAAAACAACGGGATACATTGTTTTAGATCGAAACTATCAAGATTCACGAGCATCGATTTTGAAAGTCGTCGAAGAGTAGACGAGAGAAAGGTGTAAACTTTTTCTCTCAGAACTGCGCGAAAACTTGTATTCCGGCTCAAAACAACGGGATACATCGTTTTAGAGCGAAACTATCAAGATTCACGAGCATCGATTTTACAAGTCGTCGAAGAGTAGACGAGAGAATGGTGTAAACGTTTTCTTTCAGAACTGCGCGAATACTTGTATTTCGGCTCAAAACAACGGTATACATCGTTTTAGATCGAAACTACCAAGATTCACGAGCATCGATTTTACAAGTCGTCGAAGAGTAGACGAGAAAAAGGTGTAAACTTTTTATCTCAGAACTGCGCGAAAACTCGTATTCGGGCTCAAAACAACGGGATACATTGTTTTAGAGCGAAACTATCAAGATTCACGAGCATCGATTTTACAAGTCGTCGAAGAGTAGACGAGAGAAAGGTGTAAACTTTTTCTCTCAGAACTGCGCGAAAACTCGTATTCGGGCTCAAAACAACGGGATACATTGTTTTAGAGCGAAAGTAGCAAAATTCACGAGCATCAATTTAACAAGTCGTCGAAGAGTAGACGAGAGAAAGGTGTAAACTTTTTCTCTCAGAACTGCGCAAAAACTTGTATTCCGGCTCAAATAATTGAGATACATCGCTTTAGATCGAAACTAGTAAGATTCACGAGCATCGATTTTACATGTCGTCGAAGAGAATGAAAGGTGTAAACTTTTTCTCTCAGAACTGCGCAAAAATTTGTATTCCGGCTCAAAACAACGGGATACATCGTTTTAATTCGAAACTAGCAAGATTCACGAGCATCGATTTTACAAGTTGTCGAAGAGTAGACGAGAGAAAGGTGTAAACTTTTTCTCTCAGAACTGCGCGAGAACTTGTATTCCGGCTCAAAACAACGGGATACATCGTTTTAGATCGAAACTAGCACAATTAACGAGCATCGATTTCACAAGTCGTCGAAGAGTAGACGAGAGATAGGTGTAAACTTTTTCTCTCAGAACTGCGCGAAAACTTGTATTCCGGCTCAAAACAACGGGATACATTGTTTTAGAGCGAAACTATCAAGATTCACGAGCATCGATTTTACAAGTCGTCGAAGAGTAGACGAGAGAAATGTGTAAACTTTTTCTCTCAGAACTGCGCGAAAACTTGTATTCCGGCTCAAAACAACGGGATACATCGTTTTAGATCGAAACTAGCAAGATTAACGAGCATCGATTTTACAAGTCGACGAAGAGTAGACGAGAGAAAGGTGTAAACTTTTTCTCTCAGAACTGCGCGAAAACTCGTATTCGGGCTCAAAACAACGGGATACATTGTTTTAGAGCGAAACTATCAAGATTCACGAGCATCGATTTTACAAGTCGTCGAAGAGTAGACGAGAGAAAGGTGTAAACTTTTTCTCTCAGAACTGCGCGAAAACTCGTATTCGGGCTCAAAACAACGGGATACATTGTTTTAGAGCGAAAGTAGCAAAATTCACGAGCATCAATTTAACAAGTCGTCGAAGAGTAGACGAGAGAAAGGTGTAAACTTTTTCTCTCAGAACTGCGCGAAAACTTGTATTCCGGCTCAAATAATTGAGATACATCGCTTTAGATCGAAACTAGTAAGATTCACGAGCATCGATTTTACATGTCGTCGAAGAGAATGAAAGGTGTAAACTTTTTCTCTCAGAACTGCGCAAAAATTTGTATTCCGGCTCAAAACAACGGGATACATCGTTTTAATTCGAAACTAGCAAGATTCACGAGCATCGATTTTACAAGTTGTCGAAGAGTAGACGAGAGAAAGGTGTAAACTTTTTCTCTCAGAACTGCGCGAAAACTTGTATTCCGGCTCAAAACAACGGGATACATCGTTTTAGATCGAAACTAGCACAATTAACGAGCATCGATTTCACAAGTCGTCGAAGAGTAGACGAGAGATAGGTGTAAACTTTTTCTCTCAGAACTGCGCGAAAACTTGTATTCCGGCTCAAAACAACGGGATACATTGTTTTAGAGCGAAACTATCAAGATTCACGAGCATCGATTTTACAAGTCGTCGAAGAGTAGACGAGAGAAATGTGTAAACTTTTTCTCTCAGAACTGCGCGAAAACTTGTATTCCGGCTCAAAACAACGGGATACATCGTTTTAGATCGAAACTAGCAAGATTAACGAGCATCGATTTTACAAGTCGACGAAGAGTAGACGAGAGCAAGGTGTAAATATTTCTCTCAGAACTGCGCAAAAACTTGTATTCCGGCTCAAAACAACGGGATACATCGTTTTAGATCGAAACTAGCAAGATTAACGAGCATCGATTTTACAAGTCGTCGAAGAGTAGACGAGAGAAAGGTGTAAACTTTTTCTCTCAGAACTGCGCGAAAACTTGTATTCCGGCTCAAAACAACGGGATACATTGTTTTAGATCGAAACTATCAAGATTCACGAGCATCGATTTTGAAAGTCGTCGAAGAGTAGACGAGAGAAAGGTGTAAACGTTTTCTCTCAGAACTGCGCGAAAACTTGTATTCGGGCTGAAAACAACGGGATACATTGTTTTAGAGCGAAACTATCAAGATTCACGAGCATCGATTTTACAAGTCGTCGAAGAGTAGACGAGAGAAAGGTGTAAACTTTTTCTCTCAGAACTGCGCGAAAACTCGTATTCGGGCTCAAAACAACGGGATACATTGTTTTAGAGCGAAAGTAGCAAAATTCACGAGCATCAATTTAACAAGTCGTCGAAGAGTAGACGAGAGAAAGGTGTAAACTTTTTCTCTCAGAACTGCGCGAAAACATGTATTCCGGCTCAAATAATTGAGATACATCGCTTTAGATCGAAACTAGTAAGATTCACGAGCATCGATTTTACATGTCGTCGAAGAGAATGAAAGGTGTAAACTTTTTCTCTCAGAACTGCGCAAAAATTTGTATTCCGGCTCAAAACAACGGGATACATCGTTTTAATTCGAAACTAGCAAGATTCACGAGCATCGATTTTACAAGTTGTCGAAGAGTAGACGAGAGAAAGGTGTAAACTTTTTCTCTCAGAACTGCGCGAAAACTTGTATTCCGGCTCAAAACAACGGGATACATCGTTTTAGATCAAAACTAGCACAATTAACGAGCATCGATTTCACAAGTCGTCGAAGAGTAGACGAGAGATAGGTGTAAACCTTTTCTCTCAGAACTGCGCGAAAACTTGTATTCCGGCTCAAAACAACGGGATACATTGTTTTAGAGCGAAACTATCAAGATTCACGAGCATCGAATTTACAAGTCGTCGAAGAGTAGACGAGAGAAATGTGTAAACTTTTTCTCTCAGAACTGCGCGAAAACTTGTATTCCGGCTCAAATAATTGAGATACATCGCTTTAGATCGAAACTAGTAAGATTCACGAGCATCGAGTTTACATGTCGTCGAAGAGAATGAAAGGTGTAAACTTTTTCTCTCAGAACTGCGCAAAAATTTGTATTCCGGCTCAAAACAACGGGATACATCGTTTTAATTCGAAACTAGCAAGATTCACGAGCATCGATTTTACAAGTTGTCGAAGAGTAGACGAGAGAAAGGTGTAAACTTTTTCTCTCAGAACTGCGCGAAAACTTGTATTCCGGCTCAAAACAACGGGATACATCGTTTTAGATCAAAACTAGCACAATTAACGAGCATCGATTTCACAAGTCGTCGAAGAGTAGACGAGAGATAGGTGTAAACCTTTTCTCTCAGAACTGCGCGAAAACTTGTATTCCGGCTCAAAACAACGGGATACATTGTTTTAGAGCGAAACTATCAAGATTCACGAGCATCGATTTTACAAGTCGTCGAAGAGTAGACGAGAGAAATGTGTAAACTTTTTCTCTCAGAACTGCGCGAAAACTTGTATTCCGGCTCAAAACAACGGGATACATCGTTTTAGATCGAAACTAGCAAGATTAACGAGCATCGATTTTACAAGTCGACGAAGAGTAGACGAGAGAAAGGTGTAAACTTTTTCTCTCAGAACTGCGCGAAAACTCGTATTCGGGCTCAAAACAACGGGATACATTGTTTTAGAGCGAAACTATCAAGATTCACGAGCATCGATTTTACAAGTCGTCGAAGAGTAGACGAGAGAAAGGTGTAAACTTTTTCTCTCAGAACTGCGCGAAAACTCGTATTCGGGCTCAAAACAACGGGATACATTGTTTTAGAGCGAAAGTAGCAAAATTCACGAGCATCAATTTAACAAGTCGTCGAAGAGTAGACGAGAGAAAGGTGTAAACTTTTTCTCTCAGAACTGCGCGAAAACTTGTATTCCGGCTCAAATAATTGAGATACATCGCTTTAGATCGAAACTAGTAAGATTCACGAGCATCGATTTTACATGTCGTCGAAGAGAATGAAAGGTGTAAACTTTTTCTCTCAGAGCTGCGCAAAAATTTGTATTCCGGCTCAAAACAACGGGATACATCGTTTTAATTCGAAACTAGCAAGATTCACGAGCATCGATTTTACAAGTTGTCGAAGAGTAGACGAGAGAAAGGTGTAAACTTTTTCTCTCAGAACTGCGCGAAAACTTGTATTCCGGCTCAAAACAACGGGATACATCGTTTTAGATCGAAACTAGCACAATTAACGAGCATCGATTTCACAAGTCGTCGAAGAGTAGACGAGAGATAGGTGTAAACTTTTTCTCTCAGAACTGCGCGAAAACTTGTATTCCGGCTCAAAACAACGGGATACATTGTTTTAGAGCGAAACTATCAAGATTCACGAGCATCGATTTTACAAGTCGTCGAAGAGTAGACGAGAGAAATGTGTAAACTTTTTCTCTCAGAACTGCGCGAAAACTTGTATTCCGGCTCAAAACAAAGGGATACATCGTTTTAGATCGAAACTAGCAAGAATAACGAGCATCGATTTTACAAGTCGACGAAGAGTAGACGAGAGCAAGGTGTAAATATTTCTCTCAGAACTGCGCAAAAACTTGTATTCCGGCTCAAAACAACGGAATACATCGTTTTAGATCGAAACTAGCAAGATTAACGAGCATCGATTTTACAAGTCGTCGAAGAGTAGACGAGAGAAAGGTGTAAACTTTTTCTCTCAGAACTGCGCGAAAACTTGTATTCCGGCTCAAAACAACGGGATACATTGTTTTAGATCGAAACTATCAAGATTCACGAGCATCGATTTTGAAAGTCGTCGAAGAGTAGACGAGAGAAAGGTGTAAACTTTTTCTCTCAGAACTGCGCAAAAATTTGTATTCCGGCTCAAAACAACGGGATACATCGTTTTAATTCGAAACTATCAAGATTCACGAGCATCGATTTTACAAGTTGTCGAAGAGTAGACGAGAGAAAGGTGTAAACTTTTTCTCTCAGAACTGCGCGAAAACTTGTATTCCGGCTCAAAACAACGGAATACATTGTTTTAGAGCGAAACTATCAAGATTCACGAGCATCGATTTTACAAGTCGTCGAAGAGTAGACGAGAGAAATGTGTAAACTTTTTCTCTCAGAACTGCGCGAAAACTTGTATTCCGGCTCAAAACAAAGGGATACATCGTTTTAGATCGAAACTAGAAGGATTAACGAGCATCGATTTTACAAGTCGACGAAGAGTAGACGAGAGCAAGGTGTAAATATTTCTCTCAGAACTGCGCAAAAACTTGTATTCCGGCTCAAAACAACGGAATACATCGTTTTAGATCGAAACTAGCAAGATTAACGAGCATCGATTTTACAAGTCGTCGAAGAGTAGACGAGAGAAAGGTGTAAACTTTTTCTCTCAGAACTGCGCGAAAACTTGTATTCCGGCTCAAAACAACGGGATACATTGTTTTAGATCGAAACTATCAAGATTCACGAGCATCGATTTTGAAAGTCGTCGAAGAGTAGACGAGAGAAAGGTGCAAACTTTTTCTCTCAGAACTGCGCGAAAACTTGTATTCCGGCTCAAAACAACGGGATACATCGTTTTAGAGCGAGACTATCAAGATTCACGAGCATCGATTTTACAAGTCGACGAAGAGTAGACGAGAGAAAGGTGTAAATTTTTCTCTCAGAACTGCGCAAAAACTTGTATTCCGGCTCAAAACAACGGGATACATCGTTTTAGATGGAAAGTAGCAAAATTCACGAGCATCAATTTAACAAGTCGTCGAAGAGTAGACGAGAGAAAGGTGTAAACTTTTTCTCTCAGAACTGCGCGAAAACTTGTATTCCGGCTCAAATAATTGAGATACATCGCTTTAGATCGAAACTAGTAAGATTCACGAGCATCGATTTTACATGTCGTCGAAGAGAACGAAAGGTGTAAACTTTTTCTCTCAGAACTGCGCAAAAATTTGTATTCCGGCTCAAAACAACGGGATACATCGTTTTAATTCGAAACTAGCAAGATTCACGAGCATCGATTTTACAAGTTGTCGAAGAGTAGACGAGAGAAAGGTGTAAACTTTTTCTCTCAGAACTGCGCGAAAACTTGTATTCCGGCTCAAAACAACGGAATACATTGTTTTAGAGCGAAACTATCAAGATTCACGAGCATCGATTTTACAAGTCGTCGAAGAGTAGACGAGAGAAATGTGTAAACTTTTTCTCTCAGAACTGCGCGAAAACTTGTATTCCGGCTCAAAACAACGGGATACATCGTTTTAGATCGAAACTAGCAAGATTAACGAGCATCGATTTTACAAGTCGTCGAAGAGTAGACGAGAGATTGGTGTAAACGTTTTCTTTCAGAACTGCGCGAATACTTGTATTTCGGCTCAAAACAACGGTATACATCGTTTTAGATCGAAACTAGCAAGATTCACGAGCATCGATTTTACAAGTCGTCGAAGAGTAGACGAGAAAAAGGTGTAAACTTTTTATCTCAGAACTGCGCGAAAACTCGTATTCGGGCTCAAAACAACGGGATACATTGTTTTAGAGCGAAACTATCAAGATTCACGAGCATCTATTTTACAAGTCGTCGAAGAGTAGACGAGAGAAAGGTGTAAACTTTTTCTCTCAGAACTGCGCGAAAACTTGTATTCCGGCTCAAAACAACGGTATACATCGTTTTAGAGCGAAACTATCAAGATTCACGAGCATCGATTTTACAAGTCGTCGAAGAGTAGACGAGAGATTGGTGTAAACGTTTTCTTTCAGAACTGCGCGAATACTTGTATTTCGGCTCAAAACAACGGTATACATCGTTTTAGATCGAAACTAGCAAGATTCACGAGCATCGATTTTACAAGTCGTCGAAGAGTAGACGAGAAAAAGGTGTAAACTTTTTATCTCAGAACTGCGCGAAAACTCGTATTCGGGCTCAAAACAACGGGATACATTGTTTTAGAGCGAAACTATCAAGATTCACGAGCATCGATTTTACAAGTCGTCGAAGAGTAGACGAGAGAAAGGTGTAAACTTTTTCTCTCAGAACTGCGCGAAAACTTGTATTCCGGCTCAAAACAACGGGATACATTGTTTTAGATCGAAACTATCAAGATTCACGAGCATCGATTTTGAAAGTCGTCGAAGAGTAGACGAGAGAAAGGTGTAAACTTTTTCTCTCAGAACTGCGCAAAAATTTGTATTCCGGCTCAAAACAACGGGATACATCGTTTTAATTCGAAACTATCAAGATTCACGAGCATCGATTTTACAAGTTGTCGAAGAGTAGACGAGAGAAAGGTGTAAACTTTTTCTCTCAGAACTGCGCGAAAACTTGTATTCCGGCTCAAAACAACGGAATACATTGTTTTAGAGCGAAACTATCAAGATTCACGAGCATCGATTTTACAAGTCGTCGAAGAGTAGACGAGAGAAATGTGTAAACTTTTTCTCTCAGAACTGCGCGAAAACTTGTATTCCGGCTCAAAACAAAGGGATACATCGTTTTAGATCGAAACTAGAAGGATTAACGAGCATCGATTTTACAAGTCGACGAAGAGTAGACGAGAGCAAGGTGTAAATATTTCTCTCAGAACTGCGCAAAAACTTGTATTCCGGCTCAAAACAACGGAATACATCGTTTTAGATCGAAACTAGCAAGATTAACGAGCATCGATTTTACAAGTCGTCGAAGAGTAGACGAGAGAAAGGTGTAAACTTTTTCTCTCAGAACTGCGCGAAAACTTGTATTCCGGCTCAAAACAACGGGATACATTGTTTTAGATCGAAACTATCAAGATTCACGAGCATCGATTTTGAAAGTCGTCGAAGAGTAGACGAGAGAAAGGTGCAAACTTTTTCTCTCAGAACTGCGCGAAAACTTGTATTCCGGCTCAAAACAACGGGATACATCGTTTTAGAGCGAGACTATCAAGATTCACGAGCATCGATTTTACAAGTCGACGAAGAGTAGACGAGAGAAAGGTGTAAATTTTTCTCTCAGAACTGCGCAAAAACTTGTATTCCGGCTCAAAACAACGGGATACATCGTTTTAGATGGAAAGTAGCAAAATTCACGAGCATCAATTTAACAAGTCGTCGAAGAGTAGACGAGAGAAAGGTGTAAACTTTTTCTCTCAGAACTGCGCGAAAACTTGTATTCCGGCTCAAATAATTGAGATACATCGCTTTAGATCGAAACTAGTAAGATTCACGAGCATCGATTTTACATGTCGTCGAAGAGAACGAAAGGTGTAAACTTTTTCTCTCAGAACTGCGCAAAAATTTGTATTCCGGCTCAAAACAACGGGATACATCGTTTTAATTCGAAACTAGCAAGATTCACGAGCATCGATTTTACAAGTTGTCGAAGAGTAGACGAGAGAAAGGTGTAAACTTTTTCTCTCAGAACTGCGCGAAAACTTGTATTCCGGCTCAAAACAACGGAATACATTGTTTTAGAGCGAAACTATCAAGATTCACGAGCATCGATTTTACAAGTCGTCGAAGAGTAGACGAGAGAAATGTGTAAACTTTTTCTCTCAGAACTGCGCGAAAACTTGTATTCCGGCTCAAAACAACGGGATACATCGTTTTAGATCGAAACTAGCAAGATTAACGAGCATCGATTTTACAAGTCGTCGAAGAGTAGACGAGAGATTGGTGTAAACGTTTTCTTTCAGAACTGCGCGAATACTTGTATTTCGGCTCAAAACAACGGTATACATCGTTTTAGATCGAAACTAGCAAGATTCACGAGCATCGATTTTACAAGTCGTCGAAGAGTAGACGAGAAAAAGGTGTAAACTTTTTATCTCAGAACTGCGCGAAAACTCGTATTCGGGCTCAAAACAACGGGATACATTGTTTTAGAGCGAAACTATCAAGATTCACGAGCATCTATTTTACAAGTCGTCGAAGAGTAGACGAGAGAAAGGTGTAAACTTTTTCTCTCAGAACTGCGCGAAAACTTGTATTCCGGCTCAAAACAACGGTATACATCGTTTTAGAGCGAAACTATCAAGATTCACGAGCATCGATTTTACAAGTCGTCGAAGAGTAGACGAGAGATTGGTGTAAACGTTTTCTTTCAGAACTGCGCGAATACTTGTATTTCGGCTCAAAACAACGGTATACATCGTTTTAGATCGAAACTAGCAAGATTCACGAGCATCGATTTTACAAGTCGTCGAAGAGTAGACGAGAAAAAGGTGTAAACTTTTTATCTCAGAACTGCGCGAAAACTCGTATTCGGGCTCAAAACAACGGGATACATTGTTTTAGAGCGAAACTATCAAGATTCACGAGCATCGATTTTACAAGTCGTCGAAGAGTAGACGAGAGAAAGGTGTAAACTTTTTCTCTCAGAACTGCGCGAAAACTCGTATTCGGGCTCAAAACAACGGGATACATTGTTTTAGAGCGAAACTATCAAGATTCACGAGCATCGATTTTACAAGTCGTCGAAGAGTAGACGAGAGAAAGGTGTAAACTTTTTCTCTCAGAACTGCGCGAAAACTCGTATTCGGGCTCAAAACAACGGGATACATTGTTTTAGAGCGAAAGTAGCAAAATTCACGAGCATCAATTTAACAAGTCGTCGAAGAGTAGACGAGAGAAAGGTGTAAACTTTTTCTCTCAGAACTGCGCGAAAACTTGTATTCCGCCTCAAATAATTGAGATACATCGCTTTAGATCGAAACTAGTAAGATTCACGAGCATCGATTTTACATGTCGTCGAAGAGAATGAAAGGTGTAAACTTTTTCTCTCAGAACTGCGCAAAAATTTGTATTCCGGCTCAAAACAACGGGATACATCGTTTTAATTCGAAACTAGCAAGATTCACGAGCATCGATTTTACAAGTTGCCGAAGAGTAGACGAGAGAAAGGTGTAAACTTTTTCTCTCAGAACTGCGCGAAAACTTGTATTCCGGCTCAAAACAACGGGATACATCGTTTTAGATCGAAACTAGCACAATTAACGAGCATCGATTTCACAAGTAGTCGAAGAGTAGACGAGAGATAGGTGTAAACTTTTTCTCTCAGAACTGCGCGAAAACTTGTATTCCGGCTCAAAACAACGGGATACATTGTTTTAGAGCGAAACTATCAAGATTCACGAGCATCGATTTTACAAGTCGTCGAAGAGTAGACGAGAGAAATGTGTAAACTTTTTCTCTCAGAACTGCGCGAAAACTTGTATTCCGGCTCAAAACAACGGGATACATCGTTTTAGATCGAAACTAGCAAGATTAACGAGCATCGATTTTACAAGTCGACGAAGAGTAGACGAGAGAAAGGTGTAAACTTTTTCTCTCAGAACTGCGCGAAAACTCGTATTCGGGCTGAAAACAACGGGATACATTGTTTTAGAGCGAAACTATCAAGATTCACGAGCATCGATTTTACAAGTCGTCGAAGAGTAGACGAGAGAAAGGTGTAAACGTTTTCTCTCAGAACTGCGCGAAAACTTGTATTCCGGCTCAAATAATTGAGATACATCGCTTTAGATCGAAACTAGTAAGATTCACGAGCATCGATTTTACATGTCGTCGAAGAGAATGAAAGGTGTAAACTTTTTCTCTCAGAACTGCGCAAAAATTTGTATTCCGGCTCAAAACAACGGGATACATCGTTTTAATTCGAAACTAGCAAGATTCACGAGCATCGATTTTACAAGTTGTCGAAGAGTAGACGAGAGAAAGGTGTAAACTTTTTCTCTCAGAACTGCGCGAAAACTTGTATTCCGGCTCAAAACAACAGGATACATCGTTTTAGATCGAAACTAGCACAATTAACGAGCATCGATTTCACAAGTCGTCGAAGAGTAGACGAGAGATAGGTGTAAACTTTTTCTCTCAGAACTGCGCGAAAACTTGTATTCCGGCTCAAAACAACGGGATACATTGTTTTAGAGCGAAACTATCAAGATTCACGAGCATCGATTTTACAAGTCGTCGAAGAGTAGACGAGAGAAATGTGTAAACTTTTTCTCTCAGAACTGCGCGAAAACTTGTATTCCGGCTCAAAACAACGGGATACATCGTTTTAGATCGAAACTAGCAAGATTAACGAGCATCGATTTTACAAGTCGACGAAGAGTAGACGAGAGAAAGGTGTAAACTTTTTCTCTCAGAACTGCGCGAAAACTCGTATTCGGGCTCAAAACAACGGGATACATTGTTTTAGAGCGAAACTATCAAGATTCACGAGCATCGATTTTACAAGTCGTCGAAGAGTAGACGAGAGAAAGGTGTAAACGTTTTCTCTCAGAACTGCGCGAAAACTTGTATTCCGGCTCAAATAATTGAGATACATCGCTTTAGATCGAAACTAGTAAGATTCACGAGCATCGATTTTACATGTCGTCGAAGAGAATGAAAGGTGTAAACTTTTTCTCTCAGAACTGCGCAAAAATTTGTATTCCGGCTCAAAACAACGGGATACATCGTTTTAATTCGAAACTAGCAAGATTCACGAGCATCGATTTTACAAGTTGTCGAAGAGTAGACGAGAGAAAGGTGTAAACTTTTTCTCTCAGAACTGCGCGAAAACTTGTATTCCGGCTCAAAACAACAGGATACATCGTTTTAGATCGAAACTAGCACAATTAACGAGCATCGATTTCACAAGTCGTCGAAGAGTAGACGAGAGATAGGTGTAAACTTTTTCTCTAAGAACTGCGCGAAAACTTGTATTCCGGCTCAAAACAACGGGATACATTGTTTTAGAGCGAAACTATCAAGATTCACGAGCATCGATTTTACAAGTCGTCGAAGAGTAGACGAGAGAAATGTGTAAACTTTTTCTCTCAGAACTGCGCGAAAACTTGTATTCCGGCTCAAAACAACGGGATACATCGTTTTAGATCGAAACTAGCAAGATTAACGAGCATCGATTTTACAAGTCGACGAAGAGTAGACGAGAGAAAGGTGTAAACTTTTTCTCTCAGAACTGCGCGAAAACTCGTATTCGGGCTCAAAACAACGGGATACATTGTTTTAGAGCGAAACTATCAAGATTCACGAGCATCGATTTTACAAGTCGTCGAAGAGTAGACGAGAGAAAGGTGTAAACTTTTTCTCTCAGAACTGCGCGAAAACTCGTATTCGGGCTCAAAACAACGGGATACATTGTTTTAGAGCGAAAGTAGCAAAATTCACGAGCATCAATTTAACAAGTCGTCGAAGAGTAGACGAGAGAAAGGTGTAAACTTTTTCTCTCAGAACTGCGCGAAAACTTGTATTCCGGCTCAAATAATTGAGATACATCGCTTTAGATCGAAACTAGTAAGATTCACGAGCATCGATTTTACATGTCGTCGAAGAGAATGAAAGGTGTAAACTTTTTCTCTCAGAACTGCGCAAAAATTTGTATTCCGGCTCAAAACAACGGGATACATCGTTTTAATTCGAAACTAGCAAGATTCACGAGCATCGATTTTACAAGTTGTCGAAGAGTAGACGAGAGAAAGGTGTAAACTTTTTCTCTCAGAACTGCGCGAAAACTTGTATTCCGGCTCAAAACAACGGGATACATCGTTTTAGATCGAAACTAGCGCAATTAACGAGCATCGATTTCACAAGTCGTCGAAGAGTAGACGAGAGATAGGTGTAAACTTTTTCTCTCAGAACTGCGCGAAAACTTGTATTCCGGCTCAAAACAACGGGATACATTGTTTTAGAGCGAAACTATCAAGATTCACGAGCATCGATTTACAAGTCGTCGAAGAGTAGACGAGAGAAATGTGTAAACTTTTTCTCTCAGAACTGCGCGAAAACTTGTATTCCGGCTCAAAACAACGGGATACATCGTTTTAGATCGAAACTAGCAAGAATAACGAGCATCGATTTTACAAGTCGACGAAGAGTAGACGAGAGCAAGGTGTAAATATTTCTCTCAGAACTGCGCAAAAACTTGTATTCCGGCTCAAACAACGGGATACATTGTTTTAGATCGAAACTATCAAGATTCACGAGCATCGATTTTGAAAGTCGTCGAAGAGTAGACGAGAGAAAGGTGTAAACTTTTTCTCTCAGAACTGCGCGAAAACTTGTATTCCGGCTCAAAACAACGGGATACATCGTTTTAGAGCGAAACTATCAAGATTCACGAGCATCGATTTTACAAGTCGACGAAGAGTAGACGAGAGAAAGGTGTAAATTTTTCTCTCAGAACTGCGCAAAAACTTGTATTCCGGCTCAAAACAACGGGATACATCGTTTTAGATCGAAAGTAGCAAAATTCACGAGCATCAATTTAACAAGTCGTCGAAGAGTAGACGAGAGAAATGTGTAAACTTTTTCTCTCAGAACTGCGCGAAAACTTGTATTCCGGCTCAAAACAACGGGATACATCGTTTTAGATCGAAACTAGCAAGATTAACGAGCATCGATTTTACAAGTCGACGAAGAGTAGACGAGAGCAAGGTGTAAATATTTCTCTCAGAACTGCGCAAAAACTTGTATTCCGGCTCAAAACAACGGAATACATCGTTTTAGATCGAAACTAGCAAGATTAACGAGCATCGATTTTACAAGTCGTCGAAGAGTAGACGAGAGAAAGGTGTAAACTTTTTCTCTCAGAACTGCGCGAAAACTTGTATTCCGGCTCAAAACAACGGGATACATTGTTTTAGATCGAAACTATCAAGATTCACGAGCATCGATTTTGAAAGTCGTCGAAGAGTAGACGAGAGAAAGGTGTAAACTTTTTCTCTCAGAACTGCGCGAAAACTTGTATTCGGGCTCAAAACAACGGGATACATTGTTTTAGAGCGAAACTATCAAGATTCACGAGCATCGATTTTACAAGTCGTCGAAGAGTAGACGAGAAAAAGGTGTAAAATTTTTCTCTCAGAACTGCGCGAAAACTCGTATTCGGGCTCAAAACAACGGGATACATTGTTTTAGAGCGAAAGTAGCAAAATTCACGAGCATCAATTTAACAAGTCGTCGAAGAGTAGACGAGAGAAAGGTGTAAACTTTTTCTCTCAGAACTGCGCGAAAACTTGTATTCCGGCTCAAATAATTGAGATACATCGCTTTAGATCGAAACTAGTAAGATTCACGAGCATCGATTTTACATGTCGTCGAAGAGAATGAAAGGTGTAAACTTTTTCTCTCAGAACTGCGCAAAAATTTGTATTCCGGCTCAAAACAACGGGATACATCGTTTTAATTCGAAACTAGCAAGATTCACGAGCATCGATTTTACAAGTTGTCGAAGAGTAGACGAGAGAAAGGTGTAAACTTTTTCTCTCAGAACTGCGCGAAAATTTGTATTCCGGCTCAAAACAACGGGATACATCGTTTTAGATCGAAACTAGCACAATTAACGAGCATCGATTTCACAAGTCGTCGAAGAGTAGACGAGAGATAGGTGTAAACTTTTTCTCTCAGAACTGCGCGAAAACTTGTATTCCGGCTCAAAACAACGGGATACATTGTTTTAGAGCGAAACTATCAAGATTCACGAGCATCGATTTACAAGTCGTCGAAGAGTAGACGAGAGAAATGTGTAAACTTTTTCTCTCAGAACTGCGCGAAAACTTGTATTCCGGCTCAAAACAACGGGATACATCGTTTTAGATCGAAACTAGCAAGAATAACGAGCATCGATTTTACAAGTCGACGAAGAGTAGACGAGAGCAAGGTGTAAATATTTCTCTCAGAACTGCGCAAAAACTTGTATTCCGGCTCAAACAACGGGATACATTGTTTTAGATCGAAACTATCAAGATTCACGAGCATCGATTTTGAATGTCGTCGAAGAGTAGACGAGAGAAAGGTGTAAACTTTTTCTCTCAGAACTGCGCGAAAACTTGTATTCCGGCTCAAAACAACGGGATACATCGTTTTAGAGCGAAACTATCAAGATTCACGAGCATCGATTTTACAAGTCGACGAAGAGTAGACGAGAGAAAGGTGTAGATTTTTCTCTCAGAACTGCGCAAAATCTTGTATTCCGGCTCAAAACAACGGGATACATCGTTTTAGATCGAAAGTAGCAAAATTCACGAGCATCAATTTAACAAGTCGTCGAAGAGTAGACGAGAGAAATGTGTAAACTTTTTCTCTCAGAACTGCGCGAAAACTTGTATTCCGGCTCAAAACAACGGGATACATCGTTTTAGATCGAAACTAGCAAGATTAACGAGCATCGATTTTACAAGTCGACGAAGAGTAGACGAGAGCAAGGTGTAAATATTTCTCTCAGAACTGCGCAAAAACTTGTATTCCGGCTCAAAACAACGGAATACATCGTTTTAGATCGAAACTAGCAAGATTAACGAGCATCGATTTTACAAGTCGTCGAAGAGTAGACGAGAGAAAGGTGTAAACTTTTTCTCTCAGAACTGCGCGAAAACTTGTATTCCGGCTCAAAACAACGGGATACATTGTTTTAGATCGAAACTATCAAGATTCACGAGCATCGATTTTGAAAGTCGTCGAAGAGTAGACGAGAGAAAGGTGTAAACGTTTTCTCTCAGAACTGCGCGAAAACTTGTATTCGGGCTCAAAACAACGGGATACATTGTTTTAGAGCGAAACTATCAAGATTCACGAGCATCGATTTTACAAGTCGTCGAAGAGTAGACGAGAAAAAGGTGTAAAATTTTTCTCTCAGAACTGCGCGAAAACTCGTATTCGGGCTCAAAACAACGGGATACATTGTTTTAGAGCGAAAGTAGCAAAATTCACGAGCATCAATTTAACAAGTCGTCGAAGAGTAGACGAGAGAAAGGTGTAAACTTTTTCTCTCAGAACTGCGCGAAAACTTGTATTCCGGCTCAAAACAACGGGATACATCGTTTTAGAGCGAAACTATCAAGATTCACGAGCATCGATTTTACAAGTCGACGAAGAGTAGACGAGAGAAAGGTGTAAATTTTTCTCTCAGAACTGCGCAAAAACTTGTATTCTGGCTCAAAACAACGGGATACATCGTTTTAGATCGAAAGTAGCAAAATTCACGAGCATCAATTTAACAAGTCGTCGAAGAGTAGACGAGAGAAAGGTGTAAACTTTTTCTCTCAGAACTGCGCGAAAACTTGTATTCCGGCTCAAATAATTGAGATACATCGCTTTAGATCGAAACTAGTAAGATTCACGAGCATCGATTTTACATGTCGTCGAAGAGAACGAAAGGTGTAAACTTTTTCTCTCAGAACTGCGCAAAAATTTGTATTCCGGCTCAAAACAACGGGATACATCGTTTTAATTCGAAACTAGCAAGATTCACGAGCATCGATTTTACAAGTTGTCGAAGAGTAGACGAGAGAAAGGTGTAAACTTTTTCTCTCAGAACTGCGCGAAAACTTGTATTCCGGCTCAAAACAACGGAATACATTGTTTTAGAGCGAAACTATCAAGATTCACGAGCATCGATTTTACAAGTCGTCGAAGAGTAGACGAGAGAAATGTGTAAACTTTTTCTCTCAGAACTGCGCGAAAACTTGTATTCCGGCTCAAAACAAAGGGATACATCGTTTTAGATCGAAACTAGCAAGATTAACGAGCATCGATTTTACAAGTCGACGAAGAGTAGACGAGAGCAAGGTGTAAATATTTCTCTCAGAACTGCGCAAAAACTTGTATTCCGGCTCAAAACAACGGAATACATCGTTTTAGATCGAAACTAGCAAGATTAACGAGCATCGATTTTACAAGTCGTCGAAGAGTAGACGAGAGAAAGGTGTAAACTTTTTCTCTCAGAACTGCGCGAAAACTTGTATTCCGGTTCAAAACAACGGGATACATTGTTTTAGATCGAAACTATCAAGATTCACGAGCATCGATTTTGAAAGTCGTCGAAGAGTAGACGAGAGAAAGGTGTAAACTTTTTCTCTCAGAACTGCGCGAAAACTTGTATTCCGGCTCAAAACAACGGGATACATCGTTTTAGAGCGAAACTATCAAGATTCACGAGCATCGATTTTACAAGTCGACGAAGAGTAGACGAGAGAAAGGTGTAAATTTTTCTCTCAGAACTGCGCAAAAACTCGTATTCGGGCTCAAAACAACGGGATACATTGTTTTAGAGCGAAAGTAGCAAAATTCACGAGCATCAATTTAACAAGTCGTCGAAGAGTAGACGAGAGAAAGGTGTAAACTTTTTCTCTCAGAACTGCGCGAAAACTTGTATTCCGGCTCAAATAATTGAGATACATCGCTTTAGATCGAAACTAGTAAGATTCACGAGCATCGATTTTACATGTCGTCGAAGAGAATGAAAGGTGTAAACTTTTTCTCTCAGAACTGCGCAAAAATTTGTATTCCGGCTCAAAACAACGGGATACATCGTTTTAATTCGAAACTAGCAAGATTCACGAGCATCGATTTTACAAGTTGTCGAAGAGTAGACGAGAGAAAGGTGTAAACTTTTTCTCTCAGAACTGCGCGAAAACTTGTATTCCGGCTCAAAACAACGGGATACATCGTTTTAGATCGAAACTAGCGCAATTAACGAGCATCGATTTCACAAGTCGTCGAAGAGTAGACGAGAGATAGGTGTAAACTTTTTCTCTCAGAACTGCGCGAAAACTTGTATTCCGGCTCAAAACAACGGGATACATTGTTTTAGAGCGAAACTATCAAGATTCACGAGCATCGATTTACAAGTCGTCGAAGAGTAGACGAGAGAAATGTGTAAACTTTTTCTCTCAGAACTGCGCGAAAACTTGTATTCCGGCTCAAAACAACGGGATACATCGTTTTAGATCGAAACTAGCAAGAATAACGAGCATCGATTTTACAAGTCGACGAAGAGTAGACGAGAGCAAGGTGTAAATATTTCTCTCAGAACTGCGCAAAAACTTGTATTCCGGCTCAAACAACGGGATACATTGTTTTAGATCGAAACTATCAAGATTCACGAGCATCGATTTTGAAAGTCGTCGAAGAGTAGACGAGAGAAAGGTGTAAACTTTTTCTCTCAGAACTGCGCGAAAACTTGTATTCCGGCTCAAAACAACGGGATACATCGTTTTAGAGCGAAACTATCAAGATTCACGAGCATCGATTTTACAAGTCGACGAAGAGTAGACGAGAGAAAGGTGTAAATTTTTCTCTCAGAACTGCGCAAAAACTTGTATTCCGGCTCAAAACAACGGGATACATCGTTTTAGATCGAAAGTAGCAAAATTCACGAGCATCAATTTAACAAGTCGTCGAAGAGTAGACGAGAGAAATGTGTAAACTTTTTCTCTCAGAACTGCGCGAAAACTTGTATTCCGGCTCAAAACAACGGGATACATCGTTTTAGATCGAAACTAGCAAGATTAACGAGCATCGATTTTACAAGTCGACGAAGAGTAGACGAGAGCAAGGTGTAAATATTTCTCTCAGAACTGCGCAAAAACTTGTATTCCGGCTCAAAACAACGGAATACATCGTTTTAGATCGAAACTAGCAAGATTAACGAGCATCGATTTTACAAGTCGTCGAAGAGTAGACGAGAGAAAGGTGTAAACTTTTTCTCTCAGAACTGCGCGAAAACTTGTATTCCGGCTCAAAACAACGGGATACATTGTTTTAGATCGAAACTATCAAGATTCACGAGCATCGATTTTGAAAGTCGTCGAAGAGTAGACGAGAGAAAGGTGTAAACTTTTTCTCTCAGAACTGCGCGAAAACTTGTATTCGGGCTCAAAACAACGGGATACATTGTTTTAGAGCGAAACTATCAAGATTCACGAGCATCGATTTTACAAGTCGTCGAAGAGTAGACGAGAAAAAGGTGTAAAATTTTTCTCTCAGAACTGCGCGAAAACTCGTATTCGGGCTCAAAACAACGGGATACATTGTTTTAGAGCGAAAGTAGCAAAATTCACGAGCATCAATTTAACAAGTCGTCGAAGAGTAGACGAGAGAAAGGTGTAAACTTTTTCTCTCAGAACTGCGCGAAAACTTGTATTCCGGCTCAAATAATTGAGATACATCGCTTTAGATCGAAACTAGTAAGATTCACGAGCATCGATTTTACATGTCGTCGAAGAGAATGAAAGGTGTAAACTTTTTCTCTCAGAACTGCGCAAAAATTTGTATTCCGGCTCAAAACAACGGGATACATCGTTTTAATTCGAAACTAGCAAGATTCACGAGCATCGATTTTACAAGTTGTCGAAGAGTAGACGAGAGAAAGGTGTAAACTTTTTCTCTCAGAACTGCGCGAAAATTTGTATTCCGGCTCAAAACAACGGGATACATCGTTTTAGATCGAAACTAGCACAATTAACGAGCATCGATTTCACAAGTCGTCGAAGAGTAGACGAGAGATAGGTGTAAACTTTTTCTCTCAGAACTGCGCGAAAACTTGTATTCCGGCTCAAAACAACGGGATACATTGTTTTAGAGCGAAACTATCAAGATTCACGAGCATCGATTTACAAGTCGTCGAAGAGTAGACGAGAGAAATGTGTAAACTTTTTCTCTCAGAACTGCGCGAAAACTTGTATTCCGGCTCAAAACAACGGGATACATCGTTTTAGATCGAAACTAGCAAGAATAACGAGCATCGATTTTACAAGTCGACGAAGAGTAGACGAGAGCAAGGTGAAAATATTTCTCTCAGAACTGCGCAAAAACTTGTATTCCGGCTCAAACAACGGGATACATTGTTTTAGATCGAAACTATCAAGATTCACGAGCATCGATTTTGAATGTCGTCGAAGAGTAGACGAGAGAAAGGTGTAAACTTTTTCTCTCAGAACTGCGCGAAAACTTGTATTCCGGCTCAAAACAACGGGATACATCGTTTTAGAGCGAAACTATCAAGATTCACGAGCATCGATTTTACAAGTCGACGAAGAGTAGACGAGAGAAAGGTGTAGATTTTTCTCTCAGAACTGCGCAAAATCTTGTATTCCGGCTCAAAACAACGGGATACATCGTTTTAGATCGAAAGTAGCAAAATTCACGAGCATCAATTTAACAAGTCGTCGAAGAGTAGACGAGAGAAATGTGTAAACTTTTTCTCTCAGAACTGCGCGAAAACTTGTATTCCGGCTCAAAACAACGGGATACATCGTTTTAGATCGAAACTAGCAAGATTAACGAGCATCGATTTTACAAGTCGACGAAGAGTAGACGAGAGCAAGGTGTAAATATTTCTCTCAGAACTGCGCAAAAACTTGTATTCCGGCTCAAAACAACGGAATACATCGTTTTAGATCGAAACTAGCAAGATTAACGAGCATCGATTTTACAAGTCGTCGAAGAGTAGACGAGAGAAAGGTGTAAACTTTTTCTCTCAGAACTGCGCGAAAACTTGTATTCCGGCTCAAAACAACGGGATACATTGTTTTAGATCGAAACTATCAAGATTCACGAGCATCGATTTTGAAAGTCGTCGAAGAGTAGACGAGAGAAAGGTGTAAACGTTTTCTCTCAGAACTGCGCGAAAACTTGTATTCGGGCTCAAAACAACGGGATACATTGTTTTAGAGCGAAACTATCAAGATTCACGAGCATCGATTTTACAAGTCGTCGAAGAGTAGACGAGAAAAAGGTGTAAAATTTTTCTCTCAGAACTGCGCGAAAACTCGTATTCGGGCTCAAAACAACGGGATACATTGTTTTAGAGCGAAAGTAGCAAAATTCACGAGCATCAATTTAACAAGTCGTCGAAGAGTAGACGAGAGAAAGGTGTAAACTTTTTCTCTCAGAACTGCGCGAAAACTTGTATTCCGGCTCAAAACAACGGGATACATCGTTTTAGAGCGAAACTATCAAGATTCACGAGCATCGATTTTACAAGTCGACGAAGAGTAGACGAGAGAAAGGTGTAAATTTTTCTCTCAGAACTGCGCAAAAACTTGTATTCTGGCTCAAAACAACGGGATACATCGTTTTAGATCGAAAGTAGCAAAATTCACGAGCATCAATTTAACAAGTCGTCGAAGAGTAGACGAGAGAAAGGTGTAAACTTTTTCTCTCAGAACTGCGCGAAAACTTGTATTCCGGCTCAAATAATTGAGATACATCGCTTTAGATCGAAACTAGTAAGATTCACGAGCATCGATTTTACATGTCGTCGAAGAGAACGAAAGGTGTAAACTTTTTCTCTCAGAACTGCGCAAAAATTTGTATTCCGGCTCAAAACAACGGGATACATCGTTTTAATTCGAAACTAGCAAGATTCACGAGCATCGATTTTACAAGTTGTCGAAGAGTAGACGAGAGAAAGGTGTAAACTTTTTCTCTCAGAACTGCGCGAAAACTTGTATTCCGGCTCAAAACAACGGAATACATTGTTTTAGAGCGAAACTATCAAGATTCACGAGCATCGATTTTACAAGTCGTCGAAGAGTAGACGAGAGAAATGTGTAAACTTTTTCTCTCAGAACTGCGCGAAAACTTGTATTCCGGCTCAAAACAAAGGGATACATCGTTTTAGATCGAAACTAGCAAGATTAACGAGCATCGATTTTACAAGTCGACGAAGAGTAGACGAGAGCAAGGTGTAAATATTTCTCTCAGAACTGCGCAAAAACTTGTATTCCGGCTCAAAACAACGGAATACATCGTTTTAGATCGAAACTAGCAAGATTAACGAGCATCGATTTTACAAGTCGTCGAAGAGTAGACGAGAGAAAGGTGTAAACTTTTTCTCTCAGAACTGCGCGAAAACTTGTATTCCGGTTCAAAACAACGGGATACATTGTTTTAGATCGAAACTATCAAGATTCACGAGCATCGATTTTGAAAGTCGTCGAAGAGTAGACGAGAGAAAGGTGTAAACTTTTTCTCTCAGAACTGCGCGAAAACTTGTATTCCGGCTCAAAACAACGGGATACATCGTTTTAGAGCGAAACTATCAAGATTCACGAGCATCGATTTTACAAGTCGACGAAGAGTAGACGAGAGAAAGGTGTAAATTTTTCTCTCAGAACTGCGCAAAAACTTGTATTCCGGCTCAAAACAACGGGATACATCGTTTTAGATCGAAAGTAGCAAAATTCACGAGCATCAATTTAACAAGTCGTCGAAGAGTAGACGAGAGAAAGGTGTAAACTTTTTCTCTCAGAACTGCGCGAAAACTTGTATTCCGGCTCAAATAATTGAGATACATCGCTTTAGATCGAAACTATTAAGATTCACGAGCATCGATTTTACATGTCGTCGAAGAGAACGAAAGGTGTAAACTTTTTCTCTCAGAACTGCGCAAAAATTTGTATTCCGGCTCAAAACAACGGGATACATCGTTTTAATTCGAAACTAGCAAGATTCACGAGCATCGATTTTACAAGTTGTCGAAGAGTAGACGAGAGAAAGGTGTAAACTTTTTCTCTCAGAACTGCGCGAAAACTTGTATTCCGGCTCAAAACAACGGAATACATTGTTTTAGAGCGAAACTATCAAGATTCACGAGCATCGATTTTACAAGTCGTCGAAGAGTAGACGAGAGAAATGTGTAAACTTTTTCTCTCAGAACTGCGCGAAAACTTGTATTCCGGCTCAAAACAACGGGATACATCGTTTTAGATCGAAACTAGCAAGATTAACGAGCATCGATTTTACAAGTCGACGAAGAGTAGACGAGAGAAAGGTGTAAATTTTTCTCTCAGAACTGCGCAAAAACTTGTATTCCGGCTCAAAACAACAGAATACATCGTTTTAGATCGAAACTAGCAAGATTAACGAGCATCGATTTTACAAGTCGTCGAAGAGTAGACGAGAGAAAGGTGTAAACTTTTTCTCTCAGAACTGCGCGAAAACTTGTATTCCGGCTCAAAACAACGGGATACATTGTTTTAGATCGAAACTATCAAGATTCACGAGCATCGATTTTGAAAGTCGTCGAAGAGTAGACGAGAGAAAGGTGTAAACTTTTTCTCTCAGAACTGCGCGAAAACTCGTATTCGGGCTCAAAACAACGGGATACATTGTTTTAGAGCGAAAGTAGCAAAATTCACGAGCATCAATTTAACAAGTCGTCGAAGAGTAGACGAGAGAAAGGTGTAAACTTTTTCTCTCAGAACTGCGCGAAAACTTGTATTCCGGCTCAAATAATTGAGATACATCGCTTTAGATCGAAACTAGTAAGATTCACGAGCATCGATTTTACATGTCGTCGAAGAGAATGAAAGGTGTAAACTTTTTCTCTCAGAACTGCGCAAAAATTTGTATTCCGGCTCAAAACAACGGGATACATCGTTTTAATTCGAAACTAGCAAGATTCACGAGCATCGATTTTACAAGTTGTCGAAGAGTAGACGAGAGAAAGGTGTAAACTTTTTCTCTCAGAACTGCGCGAAAACTTGTATTCCGGCTCAAAACAACGGGATACATCGTTTTAGATCGAAACTAGCACAATTAACGAGCATCGATTTCACAAGTCGTCGAAGAGTAGACGAGAGATAGGTGTAAACTTTTTCTCTCAGAACTGCGCGAAAACTTGTATTCCGGCTCAAAACAACGGGATACATTGTTTTAGAGCGAAACTATCAAGATTCACGAGCATCGATTTTACAAGTCGTCGAAGAGTAGACGAGAGAAATGTGTAAACTTTTTCTCTCAGAACTGCGCGAAAACTTGTATTCCGGCTCAAAACAACGGGATACATCGTTTTAGATCGAAACTAGCAAGATTAACGAGCATCGATTTTACAAGTCGACGAAGAGTAGACGAGAGAAAGGTGTAAACTTTTTCTCTCAGAACTGCGCGAAAACTCGTATTCGGGCTCAAAACAACGGGATACATTGTTTTAGAGCGAAACTATCAAGATTCACGAGCATCGATTTTACAAGTCGTCGAAGAGTAGACGAGAGAAAGGTGTAAACTTTTTCTCTCAGAACTGCGCGAAAACTCGTATTCGGGCTCAAAACAACGGGATACATTGTTTTAGAGCGAAAGTAGCAAAATTCACGAGCATCAATTTAACAAGTCGTCGAAGAGTAGACGAGAGAAAGGTGTAAACTTTTTCTCTCAGAACTGCGCGAAAACTTGTATTCCGGCTCAAATAATTGAGATACATCGCTTTAGATCGAAACTAGTAAGATTCACGAGCATCGATTTTACATGTCGTCGAAGAGAATGAAAGGTGTAAACTTTTTCTCTCAGAACTGCGCAAAAATTTGTATTCCGGCTCAAAACAACGGGATACATCGTTTTAATTCGAAACTAGCAAGATTCACGAGCATCGATTTTACAAGTTGTCGAAGAGTAGACGAGAGAAAGGTGTAAACTTTTTCTCTCAGAACTGCGCGAAAACTTGTATTCCGGCTCAAAACAACGGGATACATCGTTTTAGATCGAAACTAGCACAATTAACGAGCATCGATTTCACAAGTCGTCGAAGAGTAGACGAGAGATAGGTGTAAACTTTTTCTCTCAGAACTGCGCGAAAACTTGTATTCCGGCTCAAAACAACGGGATACATTGTTTTAGAGCGAAACTATCAAGATTCACGAGCATCGATTTACAAGTCGTCGAAGAGTAGACGAGAGAAATGTGTAAACTTTTTCTCTCAGAACTGCGCGAAAACTTGTATTCCGGCTCAAAATAACGGGATACATCGTTTTAGATCGAAACTAGCAAGAATACCGAGCATCGATTTTACAAGTCGACGAAGAGTAGACGAGAGCAAGGTGTAAATATTTCTCTCAGAACTGCGCAAAAATTTGTATTCCGGCTCAAAACAACGGGATACATTGTTTTAGATCGAAACTATCAAGATTCACGAGCATCGATTTTGAAAGTCGTCGAAGAGTAGACGAGAGAAAGGTGTAAACTTTTTCTCTCAGAACTGCGCGAAAACTTGTATTCCGGCTCAAAACAACGGGATACATCGTTTTAGAGCGAAACTATCAAGATTCACGAGCATCGATTTTACAAGTCGACGAAGAGTAGACGAGAGAAAGGTGTAAATTTTTCTCTCAGAACTGCGCAAAAACTTGTATTCCGGCTCAAAACAACGGGATACATCGTTTTAGATCGAAAGTAGCAAAATTCACGAGCATCAATTTAACAAGTCGTCGAAGAGTAGACGAGAGAAAGGTGTAAACTTTTTCTCTCAGAACTGCGCGAAAACTTGTATTCCGGCTCAAATAATTGAGATACATCGCTTTAGATCGAAACTAGTAAGATTCACGAGCATCGATTTTACATGTCGTCGAAGAGAACGAAAGGTGTAAACTTTTTCTCTCAGAACTGCGCAAAAATTTGTATTCCGGCTCAAAACAACGGGATACATCGTTTTAATTCGAAACTAGCAAGATTCACGAGCATCGATTTTACAAGTTGTCGAAGAGTAGACGAGAGAAAGGTGTAAACTTTTTCTCTCAGAACTGCGCGAAAACTTGTATTCCGGCTCAAAACAACGGAATACATTGTTTTAGAGCGAAACTATCAAGATTCACGAGCATCGATTTTACAAGTCGTCGAAGAGTAGACGAGAGAAATGTGTAAACTTTTTCTCTCAGAACTGCGCGAAAACTTGTATTCCGGCTCAAAACAAAGGGATACATCGTTTTAGATCGAAACTAGCAAGATTAACGAGCATCGATTTTACAAGTCGACGAAGAGTAGACGAGAGCAAGGTGTAAATATTTCTCTCAGAACTGCGCAAAAACTTGTATTCCGGCTCAAAACAACGGAATACATCGTTTTAGATCGAAACTAGCAAGATTAACGAGCATCGATTTTACAAGTCGTCGAAGAGTAGACGAGAGAAAGGTGTAAACTTTTTCTCTCAGAACTGCCCGAAAACTTGTATTCCGGTTCAAAACAACGGGATACATTGTTTTAGATCGAAACTATCAAGATTCACGAGCATCGATTTTGAAAGTCGTCGAAGAGTAGACGAGAGAAAGGTGTAAACTTTTTCTCTCAGAACTGCGCGAAAACTTGTATTCCGGCTCAAAACAACGGGATACATCGTTTTAGAGCGAAACTATCAAGATTCACGAGCATCGATTTTACAAGTCGACGAAGAGTAGACGAGAGAAAGGTGTAAATTTTTCTCTCAGAACTGCGCAAAAACTTGTATTCCGGCTCAAAACAACGGGATACATCGTTTTAGATCGAAAGTAGCAAAATTCACGAGCATCAATTTAACAAGTCGTCGAAGAGTAGACGAGAGAAAGGTGTAAACTTTTTCTCTCAGAACTGCGCGAAAACTTGTATTCCGGCTCAAATAATTGAGATACATCGCTTTAGATCGAAACTAGTAAGATTCACGAGCATCGATTTTACATGTCGTCGAAGAGAACGAAAGGTGTAAACTTTTTCTCTCAGAACTGCGCAAAAATTTGTATTCCGGCTCAAAACAACGGGATACATCGTTTTATTTCGAAACTAGCAAGATTCACGAGCATCGATTTTACAAGTTGTCGAAGAGTAGACGAGAGAAAGGTGTAAACTTTTTCTCTCAGAACTGCGCGAAAACTTGTATTCCGGCTCAAAACAACGGAATACATTGTTTTAGAGCGAAACTATCAAGATTCACGAGCATCGATTTTACAAGTTGTCGAAGAGTAGACGAGAGAAAGGTGTAAACTTTTTCTCTCAGAACTGCGCGAAAACTTGTATTCCGGCTCAAAACAACGGAATACATTGTTTTAGAGCGAAACTATCAAGATTCACGAGCATCGATTTTACAAGTCGTCGAAGAGTAGACGAGAGAAATGTGTAAACTTTTTCTCTCAGAACTGCGCGAAAACTTGTATTTTGGCTCAAAACAACGGGATACATCGTTTTAGATCGAACCTAGCAAGATTAACGAGCATCGATTTTACAAGTCGACGAAGAGTAGACGAGAGAAAGGTGTAAATTTTTCTCTCAGAACTGCGCAAAAACTTGTATTCCGGCTCAAAACAACAGAATACATCGTTTTAGATCGAAACTAGCAAGATTAACGAGCATCGATTTTACAAGTCGTCGAAGAGTAGACGAGAGAAAGGTGTAAACTTTTTCTCTCAGAACTGCGCGAAAACTTGTATTCCGGCTCAAAACAACGGGATACATTGTTTTAGATCGAAACTATCAAGATTCACGAGCATCGATTTTGAAAGTCGTCGAAGAGTAGACGAGAGAAAGGTGTAAACTTTTTCTCTCAGAACTGCGCGAAAACTTGTATTCCGGCTCAAAACAACGGGATACATCGTTTTAGAGCGAAACTATCAAGATTCACGAGCATCGATTTTACAAGTCGTCGAAGAGTAGACGAGAGAATGGTGTAAACGTTTTCTTTCAGAACTGCGCGAATACTTGTATTTCGGCTCAAAACAACGGTATACATCGTTTTAGATCGAAACTAGCAAGATTCACGAGCATCGATTTTACAAGTCGTCGAAGAGTAGACGAGAAAAAGGTGTAAACTTTTTATCTCAGAACTGCGCGAAAACTCGTATTCGGGCTCAAAACAACGGGATACATTGTTTTAGAGCGAAACTATCAAGATTCACGAGCATCGATTTTACAAGTCGTCGAAGAGTAGACGAGAGAAAGGTGTAAACTTTTTCTCTCAGAACTGCCCGAAAACTCGTATTCGGGCTCAAAACAACGGGATACATTGTTTTAGAGCGAAAGTAGCAAAATTCACGAGCATCAATTTAACAAGTCGTCGAAGAGTAGACGAGAGAAAGGTGTAAACTTTTTCTCTCAGAACTGCGCGAAAACTTGTATTCCGGCTCAAATAATTGAGATACATCGCTTTAGATCGAAACTAGTAAGATTCACGAGCATCGATTTTACATGTCGTCGAAGAGAATGAAAGGTGTAAACTTTTTCTCTCAGAACTGCGCAAAAATTTGTATTCCGGCTCAAAACAACGGGATACATCGTTTTAATTCGAAACTAGCAAGATTCACGAGCATCGATTTTACAAGTTGTCGAAGAGTAGACGAGAGAAAGGTGTAAACTTTTTCTCTCAGAACTGCGCGAAAACTTGTATTCCGGCTCAAAACAACGGGATACATCGTTTTAGATCGAAACTAGCACAATTAACGAGCATCGATTTCACAAGTAGTCGAAGAGTAGACGAGAGATAGGTGTAAACTTTTTCTCTCAGAACTGCGCGAAAACTTGTATTCCGGCTCAAAACAACGGGATACATTGTTTTCGAGCGAAACTATCAAGATTCACGAGCATCGATTTTACAAGTCGTCGAAGAGTAGACGAGAGAAAGGTGTAAACTTTTTCTCTCAGAACTGCGCGAAAACTTGTATTCGGGCTCAAAACAACGGGATACATTGTTTTAGAGCGAAACTATCAAGATTCGCGAGCATCGATTTTACAAGTCGTCGAAGAGTAGACGAGAGAAAGGTGTAAACTTTTTCTCTCAGAACAGCGCGAAAACTCGTATTCGGGCTCAAAACAACGGGATACATTGTTTTAGAGCGAAAGTAGCAAAATTCACGAGCATCAATTTAACAAGTCGTCGAAGAGTAGACGAGAGAAAGGTGTAAACTTTTTCTCTCAGAACTGCGCGAAAACTTGTATTCCGGCTCAAATAATTGAGATACATCGCTTTAGATCGAAACTAGTAAGATTCACGAGCATCGATTTTACATGTCGTCGAAGAGAATGAAAGGTGTAAACTTTTTCTCTCAGAACTGCGCAAAAATTTGTATTCCGGCTCAAAACAACGGGCTACATCGTTTTAATTCGAAACTAGCAAGATTCACGAGCATCGATTTTACAAGTTGTCGAAGAGTAGACGAGAGAAAGGTGTAAACTTTTTCTCTCAGAACTGCGCGAAAACTTGTATTCCGGCTCAAAACAACGGGATACATCGTTTTAGATCGAAACTAGCACAATTACCGAGCATCGATTTCACAAGTCGTCGAAGAGTAGACGAGAGATAGGTGTAAACTTTTTCTCTCAGAACTGCGCGAAAACTTGTATTCCGGCTCAAAACAACGGAATACATTGTTTTAGAGCGAAACTATCAAGATTCACGAGCATCGATTTTACAAGTCGTCGAAGAGTAGACGAGAGAAATGTGTAAACTTTTTCTCTCAGAACTGCGCGAAAACTTGTATTCCGGCTCAAAACAAAGGGATACATCGTTTTAGATCGAAACTAGCAAGATTCACGAGCATCGATTTTACAAGTTGTCGAAGAGTAGACGAGAGAAAGGTGTAAACTTTTTCTCTCAGAACTGCGCAAAAATTTGTATTCCGGCTCAAAACAACGGGATACATCGTTTTAATTCGAAACTAGCAAGATTCACGAGCATCGATTTTACAAGTTGTCGAAGAGTAGACGAGAGAAAGGTGTAAACTTTTTCTCTCAGAACTGCGCGAAAACTTGTATTCCGGCTCAAAACAACGGAATACATTGTTTTAGAGCGAAACTATCAAGATTCACGAGCATCGATTTTACAAGTCGTCGAAGAGTAGACGAGAGAAATGTGTAAACTTTTTCTCTCAGAACTGCGCGAAAACTTGTATTCCGGCTCAAAACAAAGGGATACATCGTTTTAGATCGAAACTAGCAAGATTAACGAGCATCGATTTTACAAGTCGACGAAGAGTAGACGAGAGCAAGGTGTAAATATTTCTCTCAGAACTGCGCAAAAACTTGTATTCCGGCTCAAAACAACGGAATACATCGTTTTAGATCGAAACTAGCAAGATTAACGAGCATCGATTTTACAAGTCGTCGAAGAGTAGACGAGAGAAAGGTGTAAACTTTTTCTCTCAGAACTGCCCGAAAACTTGTATTCCGGTTCAAAACAACGGGATACATTGTTTTAGATCGAAACTATCAAGATTCACGAGCATCGATTTTGAAAGTCGTCGAAGAGTAGACGAGAGAAAGGTGTAAACTTTTTCTCTCAGAACTGCGCGAAAACTTGTATTCCGGCTCAAAACAACGGGATACATCGTTTTAGAGCGAAACTATCAAGATTCACGAGCATCGATTTTACAAGTCGACGAAGAGTAGACGAGAGAAAGGTGTAAATTTTTCTCTCAGAACTGCGCAAAAACTTGTATTCCGGCTCAAAACAACGGGATACATCGTTTTAGATCGAAAGTAGCAAAATTCACGAGCATCAATTTAACAAGTCGTCGAAGAGTAGACGAGAGAAAGGTGTAAACTTTTTCTCTCAGAACTGCGCGAAAACTTGTATTCCGGCTCAAATAATTGAGATACATCGCTTTAGATCGAAACTAGTAAGATTCACGAGCATCGATTTTACATGTCGTCGAAGAGAACGAAAGGTGTAAACTTTTTCTCTCAGAACTGCGCAAAAATTTGTATTCCGGCTCAAAACAACGGGATACATCGTTTTATTTCGAAACTAGCAAGATTCACGAGCATCGATTTTACAAGTTGTCGAAGAGTAGACGAGAGAAAGGTGTAAACTTTTTCTCTCAGAACTGCGCGAAAACTTGTATTCCGGCTCAAAACAACGGAATACATTGTTTTAGAGCGAAACTATCAAGATTCACGAGCATCGATTTTACAAGTTGTCGAAGAGTAGACGAGAGAAAGGTGTAAACTTTTTCTCTCAGAACTGCGCGAAAACTTGTATTCCGGCTCAAAACAACGGAATACATTGTTTTAGAGCGAAACTATCAAGATTCACGAGCATCGATTTTACAAGTCGTCGAAGAGTAGACGAGAGAAATGTGTAAACTTTTTCTCTCAGAACTGCGCGAAAACTTGTATTTTGGCTCAAAACAACGGGATACATCGTTTTAGATCGAACCTAGCAAGATTAACGAGCATCGATTTTACAAGTCGACGAAGAGTAGACGAGAGAAAGGTGTAAATTTTTCTCTCAGAACTGCGCAAAAACTTGTATTCCGGCTCAAAACAACAGAATACATCGTTTTAGATCGAAACTAGCAAGATTAACGAGCATCGATTTTACAAGTCGTCGAAGAGTAGACGAGAGAAAGGTGTAAACTTTTTCTCTCAGAACTGCGCGAAAACTTGTATTCCGGCTCAAAACAACGGGATACATTGTTTTAGATCGAAACTATCAAGATTCACGAGCATCGATTTTGAAAGTCGTCGAAGAGTAGACGAGAGAAAGGTGTAAACTTTTTCTCTCAGAACTGCGCGAAAACTTGTATTCCGGCTCAAAACAACGGGATACATCGTTTTAGAGCGAAACTATCAAGATTCACGAGCATCGATTTTACAAGTCGTCGAAGAGTAGACGAGAGAATGGTGTAAACGTTTTCTTTCAGAACTGCGCGAATACTTGTATTTCGGCTCAAAACAACGGTATACATCGTTTTAGATCGAAACTAGCAAGATTCACGAGCATCGATTTTACAAGTCGTCGAAGAGTAGACGAGAAAAAGGTGTAAACTTTTTATCTCAGAACTGCGCGAAAACTCGTATTCGGGCTCAAAACAACGGGATACATTGTTTTAGAGCGAAACTATCAAGATTCACGAGCATCGATTTTACAAGTCGTCGAAGAGTAGACGAGAGAAAGGTGTAAACTTTTTCTCTCAGAACTGCCCGAAAACTCGTATTCGGGCTCAAAACAACGGGATACATTGTTTTAGAGCGAAAGTAGCAAAATTCACGAGCATCAATTTAACAAGTCGTCGAAGAGTAGACGAGAGAAAGGTGTAAACTTTTTCTCTCAGAACTGCGCGAAAACTTGTATTCCGGCTCAAATAATTGAGATACATCGCTTTAGATCGAAACTAGTAAGATTCACGAGCATCGATTTTACATGTCGTCGAAGAGAATGAAAGGTGTAAACTTTTTCTCTCAGAACTGCGCAAAAATTTGTATTCCGGCTCAAAACAACGGGATACATCGTTTTAATTCGAAACTAGCAAGATTCACGAGCATCGATTTTACAAGTTGTCGAAGAGTAGACGAGAGAAAGGTGTAAACTTTTTCTCTCAGAACTGCGCGAAAACTTGTATTCCGGCTCAAAACAACGGGATACATCGTTTTAGATCGAAACTAGCACAATTAACGAGCATCGATTTCACAAGTAGTCGAAGAGTAGACGAGAGATAGGTGTAAACTTTTTCTCTCAGAACTGCGCGAAAACTTGTATTCCGGCTCAAAACAACGGGATACATTGTTTTAGAGCGAAACTATCAAGATTCACGAGCATCGATTTTACAAGTCGTCGAAGAGTAGACGAGAGAAAGGTGTAAACTTTTTCTCTCAGAACTGCGCGAAAACTTGTATTCGGGCTCAAAACAACGGGATACATTGTTTTAGAGCGAAACTATCAAGATTCGCGAGCATCGATTTTACAAGTCGTCGAAGAGTAGACGAGAGAAAGGTGTAAACTTTTTCTCTCAGAACAGCGCGAAAACTCGTATTCGGGCTCAAAACAACGGGATACATTGTTTTAGAGCGAAAGTAGCAAAATTCACGAGCATCAATTTAACAAGTCGTCGAAGAGTAGACGAGAGAAAGGTGTAAACTTTTTCTCTCAGAACTGCGCGAAAACTTGTATTCCGGCTCAAATAATTGAGATACATCGCTTTAGATCGAAACTAGTAAGATTCACGAGCATCGATTTTACATGTCGTCGAAGAGAATGAAAGGTGTAAACTTTTTCTCTCAGAACTGCGCAAAAATTTGTATTCCGGCTCAAAACAACGGGCTACATCGTTTTAATTCGAAACTAGCAAGATTCACGAGCATCGATTTTACAAGTTGTCGAAGAGTAGACGAGAGAAAGGTGTAAACTTTTTCTCTCAGAACTGCGCGAAAACTTGTATTCCGGCTCAAAACAACGGGATACATCGTTTTAGATCGAAACTAGCACAATTACCGAGCATCGATTTCACAAGTCGTCGAAGAGTAGACGAGAGATAGGTGTAAACTTTTTCTCTCAGAACTGCGCGAAAACTTGTATTCCGGCTCAAAACAACGGGATACATTGTTTTAGAGCGAAACTATCAAGATTCACGAGCATCGATTTTACAAGTCGTCGAAGAGTAGACGAGAGAAATGTGTAAACTTTTTCTCTCAGAACTGCGCAAAAACTTGTATTCCGGCTCAAAACAACGGAATACATCGTTTTAGATCGAAACTAGCAAGATTAACGAGCATCGATTTTACAAGTCGTCGAAGAGTAGACGAGAGAAAGGTGTAAACTTTTTCTCTCAGAACTGCGCGAAAACTTGTATTCCGGCTCAAAACAACGGGATACATTGTTTTAGATCGAAACTATCAAGATTCACGAGCATCGATTTTGAAAGTCGTCGAAGAGTAGACGAGAGAAAGGTGTAAACTTTTTCTCTCAGAACTGCGCGAAAACTTGTATTCCGGCTCAAAACAACGGGATACATCGTTTTAGAGCGAAACTATCAAGATTCACGAGCATCGATTTTACAAGTCGACGAAGAGTAGACGAGAGAAAGGTGTAAATTTTTCTCTCAGAACTGCGCAAAAACTTGTATTCCGGCTCAAAACAACGGAATACATCGTTTTAGATCGAAACTAGCAAGATTAACGAGCATCGATTTTACAAGTCGTCGAAGAGTAGACGAGAGAAAGGTGTAAACTTTTTCTCTCAGAACTGCGCGAAAACTTGTATTCCGGCTCAAAACAACGGGATACATCGTTTTAATTCGAAACTAGCAAGATTCACGAGCATCGATTTTACAAGTTGTCGAAGAGTAGACGAGAGAAAGGTGTAAACTTTTTCTCTCAGAACTGCGCGAAAACTTGTATTCCGGCTCAAAACAACGGGATACATCGTTTTAGATCGAAACTAGCACAATTAACGAGCATCGATTTCACAAGTCGTCGAAGAGTAGACGAGAGATAGGTGTAAACTTTTTCTCTCAGAACTGCGCGAAAACTTGTATTCCGGCTCAAAACAACGGGATACATTGTTTTAGAGCGAAACTATCAAGAATCACGAGCATCGATTTTACAAGTCGTCGAAGAGTAGACGAGAGCAATGTGTAAACTTTTTCTCTCAGAACTGCGCGAAAACTTGTATTCCGGCTCAAAACAACGGGATACATCGTTTTAGATCGAAACTAGCAAGATTAACGAGCATCGATTTTACAAGTCGACGAAGAGTAGACGAGAGCAAGGTGTAAATTTTTCTCTCAGAACTGCGCAAAAACTTGTATTCCGGCTCAAAACAACGGAATACATCGTTTTAGATCGAAACTAGCAAGATTAACGAGCATCGAGTTTACAAGTCGTCGAAGAGTAGACGAGAGAAAGGTGTAAACTTTTTCTCTCAGAACTGCGCGAAAACTTGTATTCCGGCTCAAAACAACGGGATACATTGTTTTAGATCGAAACTATCAAGATTCACGAGCATCGATTTTGAAAGTCGTCGAAGAGTAGACGAGAGAAAGGTGTAAATTTTTCTCTCAGAACTGCGCAAAAACTTGTATTCCGGCTCAAAACAACGGAATACATCGTTTTAGATCGAAACTAGCAAGATTAACGAGCATCGATTTTACAAGTCGTCGAAGAGTAGACGAGAGAAAGGTGTAAACTTTTTCTCTCAGAACTGCGCGAAAACTTGTATTCCGGCTCAAAACAACGGGATACATTGTTTTAGATCGAAACTATCAAGATTCACGAGCATCGATTTTGAAAGTCGTCGAAGAGTAGACGAGAGAAAGGTGTAAACTTTTTCTCTCAGAACTGCGCGAAAACTTGTATTCCGGCTCAAAACAACGGGATACATCGTTTTAGAGCGAAACTATCAAGATTCACGAGCATCGATTTTACAAGTCGTCGAAGAGTAGACGAGAGAAAGGTGTAAACTTTTTCTTTCAGAACTGCGCGAATACTTGTATTTCGGCTCAAAACAACGGTATACATCGTTTTAGATCGAAACTAGCAAGATTCACGAGCATCGATTTTACAAGTCGTCGAAGAGTAGACGAGAAAAAGGTGTAAACTTTTTCTCTCAGAACTGCGCGAAAACTCGTATTCGGGCTCAAAACAACGGGATACATTGTTTTAGAGCGAAACTATCAAGATTCTCGAGCATCGATTTTACAAGTCGTCGAAGAGTAGACGAGAGAAAGGTGTAAACTTTTTCTCTCAGAACTGCGCGAAAACTCGTATTCGGGCTCAAAACAACGGGATACATTGTTTTAGAGCGAAAGTAGCAAAATTCACGAGCATCAATTTAACAAGTCGTCGAAGAGTAGACGAGAGAAAGGTGTAAACTTTTTCTCTCAGAACTGCGCGAAAACTTGTATTCCGGCTCAAATAATTGAGATACATCGCTTTAGATCGAAACTAGTAAGATTCACGAGCATCGATTTTACATGTCGTCGAAGAGAATGAAAGGTGTAAACTTTTTCTCTCAGAACTGCGCAAAAATTTGTATTCCGGCTCAAAACAACGGGATACATCGTTTTAATTCGAAACTAGCAAGATTCACGAGCATCGATTTTACAAGTTGTCGAAGAGTAGACGAGAGAAAGGTGTAAACTTTTTCTCTCAGAACTGCGCGAAAACTTGTATTCCGGCTCAAAACAACGGGATACATCGTTTTAGATCGAAACTAGCACAATTAACGAGCATCGATTTCACAAGTCATCGAAGAGTAGACGAGAGATAGGTGTAAACTTTTTCTCTCACAACTGTGCGAAAACTTGTATTCCGGCTCAAAACAACGGGATACATTGTTTTAGAGCGAAACTATCAAGATTCACGAGCATCGATTTTACAAGTCGTCGAAGAGTAGACGAGAGAAATGTGTAAACTTTTTCTCTCAGAACTGCGCGAAAACTTGTATTCCGGCTCAAAACAACGGGATACATCGTTTTAGATCGAAACTAGCAAGATTAACGAGCATCGATTTTACAAGTCGACGAAGAGTAGACGAGAGAAAGGTGTAAATTTTTCTCTCAGAACTGCGCAAAAACTTGTATTCCGGCTCAAAACAACGGAATACATCGTTTTAGATCGAAACTAGCAAGATTAACGAGCATCGATTTTACAAGTCGTCGAAGAGTAGACGAGAGAAAGGTGTAAACTTTTTCTCTCAGAACTGCGCGAAAACCTGTATTCCGGCTCAAAACAACGGGATACATTGTTTTAGATCGAAACTATCAAGATTCACGAGCATCGATTTTGAAAGTCGTCGAAGAGTAGACGAGAGAAAGGTGTAAACTTTTTCTCTCAGAACTGCGCGAAAACTTGTATTCCGGCTCAAAACAACGGGATACATCGTTTTAGAGCGAAACTATCAAGATTCACGAGCATCGATTTTACAAGTCGTCGAAGAGTAGACGAGAGAAAGGTGTAAACTTTTTCTTTCAGAACTGCGCGAATACTTGTATTCCGGCTCAAAACAACGGTATACATCGTTTTAGATCGAAACTAGCAAGATTCACGAGCATCGATTTTACAAGTCGTCGAAGAGTAGACGAGAAAAAGGTTTAAACTTTTTCTCTCAGAACTGCGCGAAAACTCGTATTCGGGCTCAAAACAACGGGATACATTGTTTTAGAGCGAAACTATCAAGATTCACGAGCATCGATTTTACAAGTTGTCGAAGAGTAGACGAGAGAAAGGTGTAAACTTTTTCTCTCAGAACTGCGCGAAAACTCGTATTCGGGCTCAAAACAACGGGATACATTGTTTTAGAGCGAAACTATCAAGATTCACGAGCATCGATTTTACAAGTCGTCGAAGAGTAGACGAGAGAAAGGTGTAAACTTTTTCTCTCAGAACTGCGCGAAAACTTGTATTCCGGCTCAAAACAACGGGATACATCGTTTTAGATCGAAACTAGCAAGATTAACGAGCATCGATTTTACAAGTCGACGAAGAGTAGACGAGAGAAAGGTGTAAATTTTTCTCTCAGAACTGCGCAAAAACTTGTATTCCGGCTCAAAACAACGGAATACATCGTTTTAGATCGAAACTAGCAAGATTAACGAGCATCGATTTTACAAGTCGTCGAAGAGTAGACGAGAGAAAGGTGTAAACTTTTTCTCTCACAACTGCGCGAAAACTTGTATTCCGGCTCAAAACAACGGGATACATTGTTTTAGAGCGAAACTATCAAGATTCACGAGCATCGATTTTACAAGTCGTCGAAGAGTAGACGAGAGAAATGTGTAAACTTTTTCTCTCAGAACTGCGCGAAAACTTGTATTCCGGCTCAAAACAACGGGATACATCGTTTTAGATCGAAACTAGCAAGATTAACGAGCATCGATTTTACAAGTCGACGAAGAGTAGACGAGAGAAAGGTGTAAATTTTTCTCTCAGAACTGCGCAAAAACTTGTATTCCGGCTCAAAACAACGGAATACATCGTTTTAGATCGAAACTAGCAAGATTAACGAGCATCGATTTTACAAGTCGTCGAAGAGTAGACGAGAGAAAGGTGTAAACTTTTTCTCTCAGAACTGCGCGAAAACCTGTATTCCGGCTCAAAACAACGGGATACATTGTTTTAGATCGAAACTATCAAGATTCACGAGCATCGATTTTGAAAGTCGTCGAAGAGTAGACGAGAGAAAGGTGTAAACTTTTTCTCTCAGAACTGCGCGAAAACTTGTATTCCGGCTCAAAACAACGGGATACATCGTTTTAGAGCGAAACTATCAAGATTCACGAGCATCGATTTTACAAGTCGTCGAAGAGTAGACGAGAGAAAGGTGTAAACTTTTTCTTTCAGAACTGCGCGAATACTTGTATTCCGGCTCAAAACAACGGTATACATCGTTTTAGATCGAAACTAGCAAGATTCACGAGCATCGATTTTACAAGTCGTCGAAGAGTAGACGAGAAAAAGGTTTAAACTTTTTCTCTCAGAACTGCGCGAAAACTCGTATTCGGGCTCAAAACAACGGGATACATTGTTTTAGAGCGAAACTATCAAGATTCACGAGCATCGATTTTACAAGTTGTCGAAGAGTAGACGAGAGAAAGGTGTAAACTTTTTCTCTCAGAACTGCGCGAAAACTCGTATTCGGGCTCAAAACAACGGGATACATTGTTTTAGAGCGAAACTATCAAGATTCACGAGCATCGATTTTACAAGTCGTCGAAGAGTAGACGAGAGAAAGGTGTAAACTTTTTCTCTCAGAACTGCGCGAAAACTTGTATTCCGGCTCAAAACAACGGGATACATCGTTTTAGATCGAAACTAGCAAGATTAACGAGCATCGATTTTACAAGTCGACGAAGAGTAGACGAGAGAAAGGTGTAAATTTTTCTCTCAGAACTGCGCAAAAACTTGTATTCCGGCTCAAAACAACGGAATACATCGTTTTAGATCGAAACTAGCAAGATTAACGAGCATCGATTTTACAAGTCGTCGAAGAGTAGACGAGAGAAAGGTGTAAACTTTTTCTCTCAGAACTGCGCGAAGACCTGTATTCCGGCTCAAAACAACGGGATACATTGTTTTAGATCGAAACTATCAAGATTCACGAGCATCGATTTTGAAAGTCGTCGAAGAGTAGACGAGAGAAAGGTGTAAACTTTTTCTCTCAGAACTGCGCGAAAACTTGTATTCCGGCTCAAAACAACGGGATACATCGTTTTAGAGCGAAACTATCAAGATTCACGAGCATCGATTTTACAAGTCGTCGAAGAGTAGACGAGAGAAAGGTGTAAACTTTTTCTCTCAGAACTGCGCGAAAACTTGTATTCCGGCTCAAAACAACGGGATACATCGTTTTAGAGCGAAACTATCAAGATTCACGAGCATCGATTTTACAAGTCGTCGAAGAGTAGACGAGAGAAAGGTGTAAACTTTTTCTTTCAGAACTGCGCGAATACTTGTATTCCGGCTCAAAACAACGGTATACATCGTTTTAGATCGAAACTAGCAAGATTCACGAGCATCGATTTTACAAGTCGTCGAAGAGTAGACGAGAAAAAGGTTTAAACTTTTTCTCTCAGAACTGCGCGAAAACTCGTATTCGGGCTCAAAACAACGGGATACATTGTTTTAGAGCGAAACTATCAAGATTCACGAGCATCGATTTTACAAGTTGTCGAAGAGTAGACGAGAGAAAGGTGTAAACTTTTTCTCTCAGAACTGCGCGAAAACTCGTATTCGGGCTCAAAACAACGGGATACATTGTTTTAGAGCGAAACTATCAAGATTCACGAGCATCGATTTTACAAGTCGTCGAAGAGTAGACGAGAGAAAGGTGTAAACTTTTTCTCTCAGAACTGCGCGAAAACTTGTATTCCGGCTCAAAACACTGGGATACATCGTTTTAGATCGAAACTAGCAAGATTCTCGAGCATCGATTTTACAAGTCGTCGCAGAGTAGACGAGAGAAAGGCGTAAATTTTTCTCTCAGAACTGCGCGAAAACTTGTATTCTGGCTCAAAACAACGAAATAAAACGTTTTAGATCGAAACTATCAAGATTCACGAGCATCGATTTTACAAGTCGTTGAAGAGTAGACGAGAGAAAGGTGTAAACTTTTTCTCTCAGAACTGCGCGAAAAATTGTATTCCGGCTCAAAACAACGGGATACATCGTTTTAGATCGAAACTAGCAAAATTCACGAGCATCTATTTTACAAGTCGTCGAAGAGTAGACGAGAGAAAGGTGTAAACTTTTTCTCTCAGAACTGCGCGAAAACTTGTATTCCGGCTCAAAACAACGGGATACATCGTTTTAGATCGAAAGTAGCAAAATTCACGAGCATCGATTTAACAAGTCGTCGAAGAGTAGACGAGAGAAAGGTGTAAACTTTTTCTCTCAGAACTGCGCGAAAACTTGTATTGCGGCTCAAAACAACGGGATACATCGTTTTAGATCAAGACAAGCAAAATTCACATGCATCGAATTTACAAGTCGTCGAAGAGTAGACGAGAGAAAGGTGTAAACTTTTTCTCTCAGAACTGCGCGAAAACTCGTATTCCGGCTCAAATCAACGGGATTCATTGTTTAAGAGCGAAACTATCAATATTCACGAGCATGGATTTTACAAGTCGTCGAAGAGTAGACGAGAGAAAGGTGTAAACTTTTTCTCTCAAAACTGCGCGAAAACTTGTATTCCGGCTCAAAACAACGGGATACATCGTTTTAGATCGAAACTAGCAAGATTCACGAGCATCGATTTTACAAGTCGTCGCAGAGTAGACGAGAGAAAGGTGTAAATTTTTCTCTCAGAACTGCGCGAAAACTTGTATTCCGGCTCAAAACAACGGAATACATCGTTTTAGATAGAAACTATCAAGATTCACGAGCATCGATTTTACAAGTCGTCGACGAGTAGACGAGAGAAAGGTGTAAACTTTTTCTCTCAGAACTGCGCGAAAACTTGTATTCCGGCTCAAATCACTGGGATATATCGTTTTAGATCGAAACTAGCAAGATTCCAGAGCATTGATTTTACAAGTCGTCGAAGAGTAGACGAGAGAAAGGTGTAAACTTTTTCTCTCAGAACTGCGCGAAAACTTGTATTCCGGCTCAAAACAACGAGATACATCGTTTTAGAGCGAAACTATCAAGATTCACGAGCATCGATTTTACAAGTCGTCGAAGAGTAGACGAGAGAAAGGTGTAAACTTTTTCTTTCAGAACTGCGCGAATACTTGTATTCCGGCTCAAAACAACGGTATACATCGTTTTAGATCGAAACTAGCAAGATTCACGAGCATCGATTTTACAAGTCGTCGAAGAGTAGACGAGAAAAAGGTGTAAACTTTTTCTCTCAGAACTGCGCGAAAACTGGTATTCGGGCTCAAAACAACGGGATACATTGTTTTAGAGCGAAACTATCAAGATTCACGAGCATCGATTTTACAAGTCGTCGAAGAGTAGACGAGAGAAAGGTGTAAACTTTTTCTCTCAGAACTGCGCGAAAACTCGTATTCGGGCTCAAAACAACGGGATACATTGTTTTAGAGCGAAAGTAGCAAAATTCACGAGCATCAATTTAACAAGTCGTCGAAGAGTAGACGAGAGAAAGGTGTAAACTTTTTCTCTCAGAACTGCGCGAAAACTTGTATTCCGGCTCAAATAATTGAGATACATCGCTTTAGATCGAAACTAGTAAGATTCACGAGCATCGATTTTACATGTCGTCGAAGAGAACGAAAGGTGTAAACTTTTTCTCTCAGAACTGCGCAAAAATTTGTATTCCGGCTCAAAACAACGGGATACATCGTTTTAATTCGAAACTACAAAATTCACGAGCATCGATTTTACAAGTTGTCGAAGAGTAGACGAGAGAAAGGTGTAAACTTTTTCTCTCAGAACTGCGCGAAAACTTGTATTCCGGCTCAAAACAACGGGATACATCGTTTTAGATCGAAACTAGCACAATTAACGAGCATCGATTTCACAAGTCGTCGAAGAGTAGACGAGAGATAGGTGTAAACTTTTTCTCTCAGAACTGCGCGAAAACTTGTATTCTGGCTCAAAACAACGAAATACATCGCTTTAGATCGAAACTAGTAAGATTCACGAGCATCGATTTTACATGTCGTCGAAGAGAACGAAAGGTGTAAACTTTTTCTCTCAGAACTGCGCGAAAAATTGTATTCCGGCTCAAAACAACGGGATACATCGTTTTAGATCGAAACTAGCAAAATTCACGAGCATCTATTTTACAAGTCGTCGAAGAGTAGACGAGAGAAAGGTGTAAACTTTTTCTCTCAGAACTGCGCGAAAACTTGTATTCCGGCTCAAAACAACGGGATACATCGTTTTAGATCGAAAGTAGCAAAATTCACGAGCATCGATTTAACAAGTCGTCGAAGAGTAGACGAGAGAAAGGTGTAAACTTTTTCTCTTAGAACTGCGCGAAAACTTGTATTGCGGCTCAAAACAACGGGATACATCGTTTTAGATCAAGACAAGCAAAATTCACATGCATCGATTTTACAAGTCGTCGAAGAGTAGACGAGAGAAAGGTGTAAACTTTTTCTCTCAGAACTGCGCGAAAACTCGTATTCCGGCTCAAATCAACGGGATTCATTGTTTAAGAGCGAAACTATCAATATTCACGAGCATGGATTTTACAAGTCGTCGAAGAGTAGACGAGAGAAAGGTGTAAACTTTTTCTCTCAAAACTGCGCGAAAACTTGTATTCCGGCTCAAAACAACGGGATACATCGTTTTAGATCGAAACTAGCAAGATTCACGAGCATCGATTTTACAAGTCGTCGCAGAGTAGACGAGAGAAAGGTGTAAATTTTTCTCTCAGAACTGCGCGAAAACTTGTATTCCGGCTCAAAACAACGGAATACATCGTTTTAGATAGAAACTATCAAGATTCACGAGCATCGATTTTACAAGTCGTCGACGAGTAGACGAGAGAAAGGTGTAAACTTTTTCTCTCAGAACTGCGCGAAAACTTGTATTCCGGCTCAAATCACTGGGATATATCGTTTTAGATCGAAACTAGCAAGATTCCAGAGCATTGATTTTACAAGTCGTCGAAGAGTAGACGAGAGAAAGGTGTAAACTTTTTCTCTCAGAACTGCGCGAAAACTTGTATTCCGGCTCAAAACAACGAGATACATCGTTTTAGAGCGAAACTATCAAGATTCACGAGCATCGATTTTACAAGTCGTCGAAGAGTAGACGAGAGAAAGGTGTAAACTTTTTCTTTCAGAACTGCGCGAATACTTGTATTCCGGCTCAAAACAACGGTATACATCGTTTTAGATCGAAACTAGCAAGATTCACGAGCATCGATTTTACAAGTCGTCGAAGAGTAGACGAGAAAAAGGTGTAAACTTTTTCTCTCAGAACTGCGCGAAAACTGGTATTCGGGCTCAAAACAACGGGATACATTGTTTTAGAGCGAAACTATCAAGATTCACGAGCATCGATTTTACAAGTCGTCGAAGAGTAGACGAGAGAAAGGTGTAAACTTTTTCTCTCAGAACTGCGCGAAAACTCGTATTCGGGCTCAAAACAACGGGATACATTGTTTTAGAGCGAAAGTAGCAAAATTCACGAGCATCAATTTAACAAGTCGTCGAAGAGTAGACGAGAGAAAGGTGTAAACTTTTTCTCTCAGAACTGCGCGAAAACTTGTATTCCGGCTCAAATAATTGAGATACATCGCTTTAGATCGAAACTAGTAAGATTCACGAGCATCGATTTTACATGTCGTCGAAGAGAACGAAAGGTGTAAACTTTTTCTCTCAGAACTGCGCAAAAATTTGTATTCCGGCTCAAAACAACGGGATACATCGTTTTAATTCGAAACTACAAAATTCACGAGCATCGATTTTACAAGTTGTCGAAGAGTAGACGAGAGAAAGGTGTAAACTTTTTCTCTCAGAACTGCGCGAAAACTTGTATTCCGGCTCAAAACAACGGGATACATCGTTTTAGATCGAAACTAGCACAATTAACGAGCATCGATTTCACAAGTCGTCGAAGAGTAGACGAGAGATAGGTGTAAACTTTTTCTCTCAGAACTGCGCGAAAACTTGTATTCCGGCTCAAAACAACGGGATACATCGTTTTAGATCGAAACTAGCAAGATTCACGAGCATCGATTTTACAAGTCGTCGCAGAGTAGACGAGAGAAAGGTGTAAATTTTTCTCTCAGAACTGCGCGAAAACTTGTATTCCGGCTCAAAACAACGGAATACATCGTTTTAGATAGAAACTATCAAGATTCACGAGCATCGATTTTACAAGTCGTCGACGAGTAGACGAGAGAAAGGTGTAAACTTTTTCTCTCAGAACTGCGCGAAAACTTGTATTCCGGCTCAAATCACTGGGATATATCGTTTTAGATCGAAACTAGCAAGATTCCAGAGCATTGATTTTACAAGTCGTCGAAGAGTAGACGAGAGAAAGGTGTAAACTTTTTCTCTCAGAACTGCGCGAAAACTTGTATTCCGGCTCAAAACAACGGGATACATCGTTTTAGAGCGAAACTATCAAGATTCACGAGCATCGATTTTACAAGTCGTCGAAGAGTAGACGAGAGAAAGGTGTAAACTTTTTCTTTCAGAACTGCGCGAATACTTGTATTCCGGCTCAAAACAACGGTATACATCGTTTTAGATCGAAACTAGCAAGATTCACGAGCATCGATTTTACAAGTCGTCGAAGAGTAGACGAGAAAAAGGTGTAAACTTTTTCTCTCAGAACTGCGCGAAAACTGGTATTCGGGCTCAAAACAACGGGATACATTGTTTTAGAGCGAAACTATCAAGATTCACGAGCATCGATTTTACAAGTCGTCGAAGAGTAGACGAGAGAAAGGTGTAAACTTTTTCTCTCAGAACTGCGCGAAAACTCGTATTCGGGCTCAAAACAACGGGATACATTGTTTTAGAGCGAAAGTAGCAAAATTCACGAGCATCAATTTAACAACTCGTCGAAGAGTAGACGAGAGAAAGGTGTAAACTTTTTCTCTCAGAACTGCGCGAAAACTTGTATTCCGGCTCAAATAATTGAGATACATCGCTTTAGATCGAAACTAGTAAGATTCACGAGCATCGATTTTACATGTCGTCGAAGAGAACGAAAGGTGTAAACTTTTTCTCTCAGAACTGCGCAAAAATTTGTATTCCGGCTCAAAACAACGGGATACATCGTTTTAATTCGAAACTACAAAATTCACGAGCATCGATTTTACAAGTTGTCGAAGAGTAGACGAGAGAAAGGTGTAAACTTTTTCTCTCAGAACTGCGCGAAAACTTGTATTCCGGCTCAAAACAACGGGATACATCGTTTTAGATCGAAACTAGCACAATTAACGAGCATCGATTTCACAAGTCGTCGAAGAGTAGACGAGAGATAGGTGTAAACTTTTTCTCTCAGAACTGCGCGAAAACTTGTATTCCGGCTCAAAACAACGGGATACATTGTTTTAGAGCGAAACTATCAAGATTCACGAGCATCGATTTTACAAGTCGTCGAAGAGTAGACGAGAGAAATGCGTAAACTTTTTCTCTCAGAACTGCGCGAAAACTTGTATTCCGGCTCAAAACAACGGGATACATCGTTTTAGATCGAAACTAGCAAGATTAACGAGCATTGATTTTACAAGTCGACGAAGAGTAGACAAGAGAAAGGTGTAAATTTTTCTCTCAGAACTGCGCAAAACTTGTATTCCGGCTCAAAACAACGGAATACATCGTTTTAGATCGAAACTAGCAAGATTAACGAGCATCGATTTTACAAGTCGTCGAAGAGTAGACGAGAGAAAGGTGTAAACGTTTTCTCTCAGAACTGCGCGAAAACTTGTATTCCGGCTCAAAACAACGGGATAGATTGTTTTAGATCGAAACTATCAAGATTCACGAGCATCGATTTTGAAAGTCGTCGAAGAGTAGACGAGAGAAAGGTGTAAACTTTTTCTCTCAGAACTGCGCGAAAACTTGTATTCCGGCTCAAAACAACGGGATACATCGTTTTAATTCGAAACTACAAAATTCACGAGCATCGATTTTACAAGTTGTCGAAGAGTAGACGAGAGAAAGGTGTAAACTTTTTCTCTCAGAACTGCGCGAAAACTTGTATTCCGGCTCAAAACAACGGGATACATCGTTTTAGATCGAAACTAGCACAATTAACGAGCATCGATTTCACAAGTCGTCGAAGAGTAGACGAGAGATAGGTGTAAACTTTTTCTCTCAGAACTGCGCGAAAACTTGTATTCCGGCTCAAAACAACGGGATACATCGTTTTAGATCGAAACTAGCAAGATTCACGAGCATCGATTTTACAAGTCGTCGCAGAGTAGACGAGAGAAAGGTGTAAATTTTTCTCTCAGAACTGCGCGAAAACTTGTATTCCGGCTCAAAACAACGGAATACATCGTTTTAGATAGAAACTATCAAGATTCACGAGCATCGATTTTACAAGTCGTCGACGAGTAGACGAGAGAAAGGTGTAAACTTTTTCTCTCAGAACTGCGCGAAAACTTGTATTCCGGCTCAAATCACTGGGATATATCGTTTTAGATCGAAACTAGCAAGATTCCAGAGCATTGATTTTACAAGTCGTCGAAGAGTAGACGAGAGAAAGGTGTAAACTTTTTCTCTCAGAACTGCGCGAAAACTTGTATTCCGGCTCAAAACAACGGGATACATCGTTTTAGAGCGAAACTATCAAGATTCACGAGCATCGATTTTACAAGTCGTCGAAGAGTAGACGAGAGAAAGGTGTAAACTTTTTCTTTCAGAACTGCGCGAATACTTGTATTCCGGCTCAAAACAACGGTATACATCGTTTTAGATCGAAACTAGCAAGATTCACGAGCATCGATTTTACAAGTCGTCGAAGAGTAGACGAGAAAAAGGTGTAAACTTTTTCTCTCAGAACTGCGCGAAAACTGGTATTCGGGCTCAAAACAACGGGATACATTGTTTTAGAGCGAAACTATCAAGATTCACGAGCATCGATTTTACAAGTCGTCGAAGAGTAGACGAGAGAAAGGTGTAAACTTTTTCTCTCAGAACTGCGCGAAAACTCGTATTCGGGCTCAAAACAACGGGATACATTGTTTTAGAGCGAAAGTAGCAAAATTCACGAGCATCAATTTAACAACTCGTCGAAGAGTAGACGAGAGAAAGGTGTAAACTTTTTCTCTCAGAACTGCGCGAAAACTTGTATTCCGGCTCAAATAATTGAGATACATCGCTTTAGATCGAAACTAGTAAGATTCACGAGCATCGATTTTACATGTCGTCGAAGAGAACGAAAGGTGTAAACTTTTTCTCTCAGAACTGCGCAAAAATTTGTATTCCGGCTCAAAACAACGGGATACATCGTTTTAATTCGAAACTACAAAATTCACGAGCATCGATTTTACAAGTTGTCGAAGAGTAGACGAGAGAAAGGTGTAAACTTTTTCTCTCAGAACTGCGCGAAAACTTGTATTCCGGCTCAAAACAACGGGATACATCGTTTTAGATCGAAACTAGCACAATTAACGAGCATCGATTTCACAAGTCGTCGAAGAGTAGACGAGAGATAGGTGTAAACTTTTTCTCTCAGAACTGCGCGAAAACTTGTATTCCGGCTCAAAACAACGGGATACATTGTTTTAGAGCGAAACTATCAAGATTCACGAGCATCGATTTTACAAGTCGTCGAAGAGTAGACGAGAGAAATGCGTAAACTTTTTCTCTCAGAACTGCGCGAAAACTTGTATTCCGGCTCAAAACAACGGGATACATCGTTTTAGATCGAAACTAGCAAGATTAACGAGCATTGATTTTACAAGTCGACGAAGAGTAGACAAGAGAAAGGTGTAAATTTTTCTCTCAGAACTGCGCAAAACTTGTATTCCGGCTCAAAACAACGGAATACATCGTTTTAGATCGAAACTAGCAAGATTAACGAGCATCGATTTTACAAGTCGTCGAAGAGTAGACGAGAGAAAGGTGTAAACGTTTTCTCTCAGAACTGCGCGAAAACTTGTATTCCGGCTCAAAACAACGGGATAGATTGTTTTAGATCGAAACTATCAAGATTCACGAGCATCGATTTTGAAAGTCGTCGAAGAGTAGACGAGAGAAAGGTGTAAACTTTTTCTCTCAGAACTGCGCGAAAACTTGTATTCCGGCTCAAAACAACGGGATACATCGTTTTAGAGCGAAACTATCAAGATTCACGAGCATCGATTTTACAAGTCGTCGAAGAGTAGACGAGAGAAAGGTGTAAACTTTTTCTTTCAGAACTGCGCGAATACTTGTATTCCGGCTCAAAACAACGGTATACATCGTTTTAGATCGAAACTAGCAAGATTCACGAGCATCGATTTTACAAGTCGTCGAAGAGTAGACGAGAAAAAGGTTTAAACTTTTTCTCTCAGAACTGCGCGAAAACTCGTATTCGGGCTCAAAACAACGGGATACATTGTTTTAGAGCGAAACTATCAAGATTCACGAGCATCGATTTTACAAGTTGTCGAAGAGTAGACGAGAGAAAGGTGTAAACTTTTTCTCTCAGAACTGCGCGAAAACTCGTATTCGGGCTCAAAACAACGGGATACATTGTTTTAGAGCGAAACTATCAAGATTCACGAGCATCGATTTTACAAGTCGTCGAAGAGTAGACGAGAGAAAGGTGTAAACTTTTTCTCTCAGAACTGCGCGAAAACTTGTATTCCGGCTCAAAACACTGGGATACATCGTTTTAGATCGAAACTAGCAAGATTCTCGAGCATCGATTTTACAAGTCGTCGCAGAGTAGACGAGAGAAAGGCGTAAATTTTTCTCTCAGAACTGCGCGAAAACTTGTATTCTGGCTCAAAACAACGAAATACAACGTTTTAGATCGAAACTATCAAGACTCACGAGCATCGATTTTACAAGTCGTTGAAGAGTAGACGAGAGAAAGGTGTAAACTTTTTCTCTCAGAACTGCGCGAAAAATTGTATTCCGGCTCAAAACAACGGGATACATCGTTTTAGATCGAAACTAGCAAAATTCACGAGCATCTATTTTACAAGTCGTCGAAGAGTAGACGAGAGAAAGGTGTAAACTTTTTCTCTCAGGACTGCGCGAAAACTTGTATTCCGGCTCAAAACAACGGGATACATCGTTTTAGATCGAAAGTAGCAAAATTCACGAGCATCGATTTAACAAGTCGTCGAAGAGTAGACGAGAGAAAGGTGTAAACTTTTTCTCTCAGAACTGCGCGAAAACTTGTATTGCGGCTCAAAACAACGGGATACATCGTTTTAGATCAAGACAAGCAAAATTCACATGCATCGATTTTACAAGTCGTCGAAGAGTAGACGAGAGAAAGGTGTAAACTTTTTCTCTCAGAACTGCGCGAAAACACGTATTCCGGCTCAAATCAACGGGATTCATTGTTTAACAGCGAAACTATCAATATTCACGAGCATGGATTTTACAAGTCGTCGAAGAGTAGACGAGAGAAAGGTGTAAACTTTTTCTCTCAAAACTGCGCGAAAACTTGTATTCCGGCTCAAAACAACGGGATACATCGTTTTAGATCGAAACTAGCAAGATTCACGAGCATCGATTTTACAAGTCGTCGCAGAGTAGACGAGAGAAAGGTGTAAATTTTTCTCTCAGAACTGCGCGAAAACTTGTATTCCGGCTCCAAACAACGGAATACATCGTTTTAGATAGAAACTATCAAGATTCACGAGCATCGATTTTACAAGTCGTCGACGAGTAGACGAGAGAAAGGTGTGAACTTTTTCTCTCAGAACTGCGCGAAAACTTGTATTCCGGCTCAAATCACTGGGATATATCGTTTTAGATCGAAACTAGCAAGATTCCAGAGCATTGATTTTACAAGTCGTCGAAGAGTAGACGAGAGAAAGGTGTAAACTTTTTCTCTCAGAACTGCGCGAAAACTTGTATTCCGGCTCAAAACAACGGGATACATCGTTTTAGAGCGAAACTATCAAGATTCACGAGCATCGATTTTACAAGTCGTCGAAGAGTAGACGAGAGAGGGGTGTAAACTTTTTCTTTCAGAACTGCGCGAATACTTGTATTCCGGCTCAAAACAACGGTATACATCGTTTTAGATCGAAACTAGCAAGATTCACGAGCATCGATTTTACAAGTCGTCGAAGAGTAGACGAGAAAAAGGTGTAAACTTTTTCTCTCAGAACTGCGCGAAAACTGGTATTCGGGCTCAAAACAACGGGATACATTGTTTTAGAGCGAAACTATCAAGATTCACGAGCATCGATTTTACAAGTCGTCGAAGAGTAGACGAGAGAAAGGTGTAAACTTTTTCTCTCAGAACTGCGCGAAAACTCGTATTCGGGCTCAAAACAACGGGATACATTGTTTTAGAGCGAAAGTAGCAAAATTCACGAGCATCAATTTAACAAGTCGTCGAAGAGTAGACGAGAGAAAGGTGTAAACTTTTTCTCTCAGAACTGCGCGAAAACTTGTATTCCGGCTCAAATAATTGAGATACATCGCTTTAGATCGAAACTAGTAAGATTCACGAGCATCGATTTTACATGTCGTCGAAGAGAACGAAAGGTGTAAACTTTTTCTCTCAGAACTGCGCAAAAATTTGTATTCCGGCTCAAAACAACGGGATACATCGTTTTAATTCGAAACTACAAAATTCACGAGCATCGATTTTACAAGTGGTCGAAGAGTAGACGAGAGAAAGGTGTAAACTTTTTCTCTCAGAACTGCGCGAAAACTTGTATTCCGGCTCAAAACAACGGGATACATCGTTTTAGATCGAAACTAGCACAATTAACGAGCATCGATTTCACAAGTCGTCGAAGAGTAGACGAGAGATAGGTGTAAACTTTTTCTCTCAGAACTGCGCGAAAACTTGTATTCCGGCTCAAAACAACGGGATACATCGTTTTAGATCGAAACTAGCAAGATTAACGAGCATTGATTTTACAAGTCGTCGAAGAGTAGACGAGAGAAAGGTGTAAACTTTTTCTCTCAGAACTGCGCGAAAACTTGTATTCCGGCTCAAAACAACGGGATACATCGTTTTAGATCGAAACTAGCAAGATTCACGAGCATCGATTTTACAAGTCGACGAAGAGTAGACGAGAGAAAGGTGTAAATTTTTCTCTCAGAACTGCGCAAAACTTGTATTCCGGCTCAAAACAACGGAATACATCGTTTTAGATCGAAACTAGCAAGATTAACGAGCATCGATTTTACAAGTCGTCGAAGAGTAGACGAGAGAAAGGTGTAAACGTTTTCTCTCAGAACTGCGCGAAAACTTGTATTCCGGCTCAAAACAACGGGATAGATTGTTTTAGATCGAAACTATCAAGATTCACGAGCATCGATTTTGAAAGTCGTCGAAGAGTAGACGAGAGAAAGGTGTAAATTTTTCTCTCAGAACTGCGCGAAAACTTGTATTCCGGCTCAAAACAACGGAATACATCGTTTTAGATAGAAACTATCAAGATTCACGAGCATCGATTTTACAAGTCGTCGACGAGTAGACGAGAGAAAGGTGTAAACTTTTTCTCTCAGAACTGCGCGAAAACTTGTATTCCGGCTCAAATCACTGGGATATATCGTTTTAGATCGAAACTAGCAAGATTCCAGAGCATTGATTTTACAAGTCGTCGAAGAGTAGACGAGAGAAAGGTGTAAACTTTTTCTCTCAGAACTGCGCGAAAACTTGTATTCCGGCTCAAAACAACGGGATACATCGTTTTAGAGCGAAACTATCAAGATTCACGAGCATCGATTTTACAAGTCGTCGAAGAGTAGACGAGAGAAAGGTGTAAACTTTTTCTTTCAGAACTGCGCGAATACTTGTATTCCGGCTCAAAACAACGGTATACATCGTTTTAGATCGAAACTAGCAAGATTCACGAGCATCGATTTTACAAGTCGTCGAGGAGTAGACGAGAAAAAGGTGTAAACTTTTTCTCAGAACTGCGCGAAAACTGGTATTCGGGCTCAAAACAACGGGATACATTGTTTTAGAGCGAAACTATCAAGATTCACGAGCATCGATTTTACAAGTCGTCGAAGAGTAGACGAGAGAAAGGTGTAAACTTTTTCTCTCAGAACTGCGCGAAAACTCGTATTCGGGCTCAAAACAACGGGATACATTGTTTTAGAACGAAAGTAGCAAAATTCACGAGCATCAATTTAACAACTCGTCGAAGAGTAGACGAGAGAAAGGTGTAAACTTTTTCTCTCAGAACTGCGCGAAAACTTGTATTCCGGCTCAAATAATTGAGATACATCGCTTTAGATCGAAACTAGTAAGATTCACGAGCATCGATTTTACATGTCGTCGAAGAGAACGAAAGGTGTACACTTTTTCTCTCAGAACTGCGCAAAAATTTGTATTCCGGCTCAAAACAACGGGATACATCGTTTTAATTCGAAACTACAAAATTCACGAGCATCGATTTTACAAGTTGTCGAAGAGTAGACGAGAGAAAGGTGTAAACTTTTTCTCTCAGAACTGCGCGAAAACTTGTATTCCGGCTCAAAACAACGGGATACATCGTTTTAGATCGAAACTAGCACAATTAACGAGCATCGATTTCACAAGTCGTCGAAGAGTAGACGAGAGATAGGTGTAAACTTTTTCTCTCAGAACTGCGCGAAAACTTGTATTCCGGCTCAAAACAACGGGATACATTGTTTTAGAGCGAAACTATCAAGATTCACGAGCATCGATTTTACAAGTCGTCGAAGAGTAGACGAGAGAAATGCGTAAACTTTTTCTCTCAGAACTGCGCGAAAACTTGTATTCCGGCTCAAAACAACGGGATACATCGTTTTAGATCGAAACTAGCAAGATTAACGAGCATTGATTTTACAAGTCGACGAAGAGTAGACGAGAGAAAGGTGTAAATTTTTCTCTCAGAACTGCGCAAAACTTGTATTCCGGCTCAAAACAACGGAATACATCGTTTTAGATCGAAACTAGCAAGATTAACGAGCATCGATTTTACAAGTCGTCGAAGAGTAGACGAGAGAAAGGTGTAAACGTTTTCTCTCAGAACTGCGCGAAAACTTGTATTCCGGCTCAAAACAACGGGATAGATTGTTTTAGATCGAAACTATCAAGATTCACGAGCATCGATTTTGAAAGTCGTCGAAGAGTAGACGAGAGAAAGGTGTAAACTTTTTCTCTCAGAACTGCGCGAAAACTTGTATTCCGGCTCAAAACAACGGGATACATCGTTTTAGAGCGAAACTATCAAGATTCACGAGCATCGATTTTACAAGTCGTCGAAGAGTAGACGAGAGAAAGGTGTAAACTTTTTCTTTCAGAACTGCGCGAATACTTGTATTCCGGCTCAAAACAACGGGATACATTGTTTTAGAGCGAAACTATCAAGATTCACGAGCATCGATTTTACAAGTCGTCGAAGAGTAGACGAGAGAAAGGTGTAAACTTTTTCTCTCAGAACTGCGCGAAAACTCGTATTCGGGCTCAAAACAACGGGATACATTGTTTTAGAGCGAAACTATCAAGATTCACGAGCATCGATTTTACAAGTCGTCGAAGAGTAGACGAGTGAAAGGTGTAAACTTTTTCTCTCAGAACTGCGCGAAAACTTGTATTCCGGCTCAAAACACTGGGATACATCGTTTTAGATCGAAACTAGCAAGATTCTCGAGCATCGATTTTACAAGTCGTCCCAGAGTAGACGAGAGAAAGGCGTAAATTTTTCTCTCAGAACTGCGCGAAAACTTGTATTCTGGCTCAAAACAACGAAATACAACGTTTTAGATCGAAACTATCAAGATTCACGAGCATCGATTTTACAAGTCGACGAGTAGACGAGAGAAAGGTGTAAACTTTTTCTCTCAGAACTGCGCGAAAACTTGTATTCCGGCTCAAATCACTGGGATACATCGTTTTAGATCGAAACTAGCAAGATTCCAGAGCATTGATTTTACAAGTCGTCGCAGAGTAGACGAAAGAAAGGTGTAAATTTTTCTCTCAGAACTGCGCGAAAACTTGTATTCTGGCTCAAAACAACGAAATACATTGTTTTAGATCGAAACTATCAAGATTCACGAGCATCGATTTTACAAGTCGTCGAAGAGTAGACGAGAGAAAGGTGTAAACTTTTTCTCTCAGAACTGCCTGAAAACTTGTATTCCGGCTCAAAACAACGGGATTCATTGTTTTAGAGCGAAACTATCAATATTCACGAGCATCGATTTTACAAATCGTCGAAGAGTAGACGAGAGAAAGGTGTAAATTTTTTCTCTCAGAACTGCGCGAAAACTTGTATTCCGACTCAAAACAACGGGATACATCGTTTTAGATCGAAACTAGCAAGATTCACGAGCATCGATTTTACAAGTCGTCGAAGAGTAGACTAGAGAAAGGTGTAAACTTTTTCTCTCAGAACTGCGCGAAAAATTGTATTCCGGCTCAAAACAACGGGATACATCGTTTTAGATCGAAACTAGCAAAATTCACGAGCATCAATTTTACAAGTCGTCGAAGAGTAGACGAGAGAAAGGTGTAAACTTTTTCTCTCAGAACTGCGCGAAAACTTGTATTCCGGCTCAAAACAACGGGATACATCGTTTTAGATCGAAAGTAGCAAAATTCACGAGCATCGATTTATCAAGTCTTCGAAGAGTAGACGAGAGAAAGGTGTAAACTTTTTCTCTCAGAACTGCGCGAAAACTTGTATTGCGGCCCAAAACAACGGTATACATCGTTTTAGATCAAGACAAGCAAAATTCACATGCATCGATTTTACAAGTCGTCGAAGAGTAGACGAGAGAAAGGTGTAAACCTTTTCTTTCAGAACTGCGCGAAAACTTGTATTCCGGCTCAAAACAACAGGATACATCGTTTTAGATCGAAACTAGCAAGATTCACGAGCATAGATTTTAAAAGTCGTCGAAGAGTAGACGAGAAAAAGGTGTAAACTTTTTCTCTCAGAACTGCGCGAAAACTTGTATTCTGGCTCAAAACAACGGGATACATCGTTTTATATCGAAACTAGCACGATTAACGGGCATAGAACTAGCGCGGCGAAAAGGCCGAGCAAAGGACGCTCACCATGCGTTTTGCTTTCACCCTTCAGGCGTTGCTGCTGTCAATCGGCGGTGTGCTCCTTCCTGCTACGGCCCCGGCTTCGCCGGCACCAGCGTCAACGGCTACAAGAATCAGTGCGGATCATGGCCAGAACTACATCGTCATCGAGGCACCAATGCTATTTGCATCAAGCCATGGTTCTGTGACGTCATCAGGAAGCCTGGCTATAAAGACTGCACCACTACCGGACATCTTCAGTGGGCGCGGCGAAAGGGCCGAGCAAAGGACGCTCACCATGCGTTTTGCTTTCACCCTTCAGGTTAGTTATAGTTCTTGTCTACGGAGCGATAACCGATTTCTCATTGTTGTGCCGCGCCCACAGAAGTGCTTGAGTATTGCATATGACTGTTTTTGTGTTTTGAAATCACTTTTTTGCGGAGACGTGGAAGAAAATCCTGGACCAGCAATGGAGGAAATGCTTCAGACTCTTGTAGATTGTCAGCAGTCTATTAGGTCAGACATAGCTGACTTGAAAGCACGACTGGAGAACACAGAGACACTAATACACAGCTTTGGTGTGCGTTTGACAGACCTCGAGAGCAAAGTAAACGCGATGCAGGGAAAGATTATCTCGAACGAGGGAGTTAACTCAGCTTTAACAGACGTACAGGTGACTCTCCAATCGCAGCATGCAAAATTAGTCGATCTGGAAGATAGAAGTCGCAGATCGAACTTAATTGTTTTCGGAATCGCAGATATACCTGACGAAACAGAAACCGACTTAAGAAATAAAGTTATAACAGAAACATTCGAGCATAAACTGGGCGTTACCTGTTCGTCTGTCGCTCGTATTCATAGACTTGGAAAGCCTAAACCAAATCGACCAATTATTCTTTCTTCCCAAGATTTCCGAGAGAAGCAAGCCGTCTTGTTAAACGCAAAAAAACTGAAGGGAACAAACACTTATATTCAGCAGGATTATTGCGCAGACACGTTAAGGAAACGCAAGTTGCTTTGGGACAGCTCTAAACGTGAAAGAGACGCTAAGGAAAAGGTGTCACTTGCATATGATAAACTTAGAATCGGCGACAAGACCTTTCTTTGGGATGACGCGTTGAACACCAGAAAAGAGCTGCCGAAACCGAAAAGGTTATCTTCTTCTAGCTAGCAGTCCGAGCCTTGCCAGCTACGCTTGCTGTCTCTAAATGCTCGCAGTATCGTAAATAAAGCAGATAAGCTTCAAAATCTTTTGTTGCTGTATGCCCCCCTTCTTTGTGTTATCACTGAAACTTGGTTGAACGAGTGGATTCATGACGATGAAATAGTTCCACCAGCTTATCAGTTGTATAGAAGAGATAGAGGCTCTCGGGGCGGCGGTGTAGCAGTCATCGCGAAAAAGGGAATTAACATAGACGTTCTTGATCAAATCCACAATCACGAAAGTTTATTCTTAAGAGTGGTGTGGTCGGGAGTGACTTTTGTTCTTGTCACGGTTTACCGCTGTCCTGATTCAAAAGACGATTACATGATTCAGTTATATGATGATGTTGTAAAGCTGCAAGGTAAAAATTTAATAATCACTGGAGACTTCAATTTGCCAAGTATTATTTGGAACGACCTTAATTATGGATGCTCCACTTCTTCGGACGCGCTACTGGACATTATGCTTTCTCTTAACCTGGATCAAGTTGTAAAAGTAAACACAAGAGAGAATTCAATCCTTGACCTTCTGTTCGTTAGTGAAATTTTTTGCAGTGGAAATGTATCCGTTGAGACTGGAATTTCAGATCATGAACTAATTTTTTTCACGTGGGCTAGGGCTCTTGATAAGCAGAAAAACACTTCTGCAGAAAACTTAGTTAAGGATTTTAATCGAGCCAATGATGTGGAAATAATAGACTATTTGGATACTCACCTTTGCGTTCCGGTGACTAACGTTGAAAGCGCATGGAAGTTGTTTCGTAATACTGTCACATACTGTGTAGAAAATTTTATTCCATTAAAAAGAGTGCGTAAACGTCGCTCAAACCCATGAATTACGAGAGAGATAATTCACTGTGGGCGCAAAATAAAACGAATGCGGAAGAAAGCTAAGACAGGAAGTGAGCGGCTAAGACTTCTGAAGAATAATTTATTGACAATGATTAAGAAAGCCAGAAATAATTTTTTCAGTTACAGGTTGGAGGAGTTCATTAAAAGTGACCCTTCAAAATTCTGGCGATTTCTTGGGCAAACTAAAACAGACGTTTCGAAAATAAAAGTCGCTGGCAGAACACTGACTGACCCCTGTAGTATAGCAGAAAGTTTTAATCGCTACTTTCAAAGTGTATTCTCGGAACCGGATGAATTTGTGCATAAATCACCCGCATCTGTTTCTTCACAAGAAATTGTAATCACGCGCGAGGGTGTTCTGGCGATGGTTTTGAATGTCAATACCAGGAAATCTGGTGGACCTGATGGCATTCCTAATTTGTTTCTGAGACGCTATGCAGAGCAGGTTTCTGGATTCCTTACGGATCTTTTTAACTTATCAATGAGTTCATGTGATATACCAGATGACTGGCGAAAGGCACGCATTGTTCCTATACATAAAAAAGGGAGTCGCCTATTAGTAACGAACTATCGCCCAGTTTCTATCACTAGTCAATGTTGTAAGATGTTGGAGCATGTTATAGCAAGTTACCTTCAGAAATTCCTTGCTGAACAAAACACACTTTCCCCTTACCAGCATGGTTTCAGAAAAGGACTGTCTACTGTCACACAGTTGGTCTCAACAGTTCATGAATTTTTGAGTATTCTTGACACTTCTGGACAGTTAGATGTGTTGTTTTTAGATTTCTGTAAGGCCTTTGACAAAGTGCCTCATTGTAAATTATTGTTGAAGTTGCAGCGCCTTGGTCTTCCATCTGACATAATAGGATGGATTTATGCTTATCTTAAAGACAGACAACAATTTGTTCAAATTAAAAATTACTCATCCGGCATGCTTTCTGTTACCTCCGGAGTTCCCCAGGGAAGTGTTCTCGGACCATTGTTATTTTTACTTTATATAAATGACTTAGTAGATGTTTTACCAGGTGATGTTTCAATCAGGTTATTCGCAGACGATTGTGTTGTTTTTAAAAAGATCTCGAGCACGGAAGACCACACTTCTCTACAGGCTGCGTTGAATGCTATTGATCTTTGGTGTCAAGAGTGGGGCATGGAATTAAACGGGGAAAAAACTGTTCTGCTCCGCGTTACAAGAAAGAAACACCCCAGCATATTCACATACGAAATAGGCAAGACTGTGATCTCTGTAGTTGATAAATATAAGTATCTAGGAATAACCCTCACAAATAATCTATCATGGTCCATTCATATCACAGATATTTGTGCTTCCGCTTTTCAAAAATTATGCTTTTTGAAACGAAAGCTTGAAAATGCTCCCGTTAGAACAAAACTTTTAGCCTATGACACATGCATAAGATCGAGACTGGAATACGCGTCGGTGCTGTGGGATCCCTACACCAAAAAGGACATAGAAAAATTGGAACGCATTCAAAGAAAAGCAGTGAGGTTTATATTTGGAAAATATAGAAGACTAGATTCTCCTTCACTACTCATGCAACAACATAAAATTCCAACATTAGCAATACGCCGGAAAATAAATCGACTTCTGCTCCTTCATAAATTTTTGTCAAGTAGAGTCCCGTTTAAACTTCCAGATTGCATTCAGAAAGCTACCACCAGGCGAACAAGGCACACTACTCAATACACACTGGCTCCGATTTTTGCAAAAACCCATTCTTACCAGAACAGTTTTTTCCCCAAAACAGTGAATGAATGGAACAAACTACCACCGAGCATTTTTGAATCGAATAACTTTCTATCAGAACTGGAAAGTCTTTTTTTTTCCCAGGTAAAGGCGCCTTGATTGCACTGTATTCTTGTACTGTACCATGTCATTTTCTCACTCTTTCTATATTATTGCCTCTTTACGTTGTACTTTTGTATCTTGGACTGATGTCCTTTTTCTTGTAGTTTTGTTCCAAATTTTATTGTGGACAAGTATTCATTTGTTGCCAGACTTACTGGTGTTGAATTTCTGGACATTTTTCTTTTGTTTGTGTAGCCTTTTTACTTTGCATTCTTTGTAAAATGCCCCTCCTGCTAGGGCCAAAGCATTGGCCTGCAGTATGGTTAAATAAATAAATAAAAAAAATAAAGTCGTCGAAGAGTAGACGAGAGAAAGGTGTAAACTTTTTCTCTCAGAACTGCGCGAAAACTCGTATTCCGGCTCAAAACAACGGGATTCATTGTTTTAGAGCGAAACTATCAATATTCACAAGCATCGATTTTACAAGTCGTCGAAGAGTAGACGAGAGAAAGGTGTAAACGTTTTCTCTCAGAACTGCGCGAAAACTTGTATTCCGGCTCAAAACAACGGGATACATCGTTTTAGATCGAAACAAGCAAGATTCACGAGCATCGATTTTACAAGTCGTCGCGGAGTAGACGAGAGAAAGGTGTAAATTTTTCTCTCAGAACTGCGCGAAAACTTGTATTCCGGCTCAAAACACTGGGATACATCGTTTTAGATCGAAACTAGCAAGATTCTCGAGCATCGATTTTACAAGTCGTCGCAGAGTAGACGAGAGAAAGGTGTAAATTTTTCTCTCAGAACTGCGCGAAAACTTGTATTCTGGCTCAAAACAACGAAATACATCGTTTTAGATCGAAACTATCAAGATTCACGAGCATCGATTTTACAAGTCGTCGAAGAGTAGACGAGAGAAAGGTGTAAACTTTTTCTCTCAGAACTGCGCGAAAACTTGTATTGCGGCTCAAAACAACGGGATACATCGTTTTAGATCAAGACAAGCAAAACTCACATGCATCGATTTTACAAGTCGTTGAAGAGTAGACGAGAGAAAGGTGTAAACTTTTTCTCTCAGAACTGCGCGAAAAATTGTATTCCGGCTCAAAACAACGGGATACATCGTTTTAGATCGAAACTAGCAAAAGTCACGAGCATCTATTTTACAAGTCGTCGAAGAGTAGACGAGAGAAAGACGAAAGAAAGTTCTCTCAGAACTGCGCGAAAACTTGTATTCCGGCTCAAAACAACGGGATACATCGTTTTAGATCGAAAGTAGCAAAATTCACGAGCCTCAATTTAACAAGTCGTCGAAGAGTAGACGAGAGAAAGGTGTAAACTTTTTCTCTCAGAACTGCGCGAAAACTTGTATTGCGGCTCAAAACAACAGGATACATCGTTTTAGATCAAGACAAGCAAAATTCACATGCATCGATTTTACAAGTCGTCGAAGAGTAGACGAGAGAAAGGTGTAAACTTTTTCTCTCAGAACTGCGCGAAAACTCGTATTCCGGCTCAAATCAACGGGATTCATTGTTTAAGAGCGAAACTATCAATATTCACGAGCATCGATTTTACAAGTCGTCGAAGAGTAGACGAGAGAAAGGTGTAAACTTTTTCTCTCAGAACTGCGCGAAAACTTGTATTCCGGCTCAAAACAACGGGATACATCGTTTTAGATCGAAACTAGCAAGATTCACGAGCATCGATTTTACAAGTCGTCGCAGAGTAGACGAGAGAAAGGTGTAAATTTTTCTCTCAGAACTGCGCGAAAACTTGTATTCCGGCTCAAAACAACGGAATACATCGTTTTAGATCGAAACTATCAAGATTCACGAGCATCGATTTTACAAGTCGTCGACGAGTAGACGAGAGAAAGGTGTAAACTTTTTCTCTCAGAACTGCGCGAAAACTTGTATTCCGGCTCAAATCACTGGGATACATCGTTTTAGATCGAAACTAGCAAGATTCCAGAGCATTGATTTTACAAGTCGTCGCAGAGTTGACGAGAGAAAGGTGTAAATTTTTCTCTCAGAACTGCGCGAAAACTTGTATTCCGACTCAAAACAACGGGATACATCGTTTTAGATCGAAACTAGCAAGATTCACGAGCATCGATTTTACAAGTCGTCGAAGAGTAGACTAGAGAAAGGTGTAAACTTTTTCTCTCAGAACTGCGCGAAAAATTGTATTCCGGCTCAAAACAACGGGATACATCGTTTTAGATCGAAACTAGCAAAATTCACGAGCATCAATTTTACAAGTCGTCGAAGAGTAGACGAGAGAAAGGTGTAAACTTTTTCTCTCAGAACTGCGCGAAAACTTGTATTCCGGCTCAAAACAACGGGATACATCGTTTTAGATCGAAAGTAGCAAAATTCACGAGCATCGATTTATCAAGTCGTCGAAGAGTAGACGAGAGAAAGGTGTAAACTTTTTCTCTCAGAACTGCGCGAAAACTTGTATTGCGGCCCAAAACAACGGGTACATCGTTTTAGATCAAGACAAGCAAAATTCACATGCATCGATTTTACAAGTCGTCGAAGAGTAGACGAGAGAAAGGTGTAAACCTTTTCTTTCAGAACTGCGCGAAAACTTGTATTCCGGCTCAAAACAACAGGATACATCGTTTTAGATCGAAACTAGCAAGATTCACGAGCATAGATTTTAAAAGTCGTCGAAGAGTAGACGAGAAAAAGGTGTACACTTTTTCTCTCAGAACTGCGCGAAAACTTGTATTCTGGCTCAAAACAACGGGATACATCGTTTTATATCGAAACTAGCACGATTAACGGGCATAGAACTAGCGCGGCGAAAAGGCCGAGCAAAGGACGCTCACCATGCGTTTTGCTTTCACCCTTCAGGCGTTGCTGCTGTCAATCGGCGGTGTGCTCCTTCCTGCTACGGCCCCGGCTTCGCCGGCACCAGCGTCAACGGCTACAAGAATCAATGCGGATCATGGCCAGAACTACATCGTCATCGAGGCACCAATGCTATTTGCATCAAGCCATGGTTCTGTGACGTCATCAGGAAGCCTGGCTATAACGACTGCACCACTACCGGACATCTTCAGTGGGCGCGGCGAAAGGGCCGAGCAAAGGACGCTCACCATGCGTTTTGCTTTCACCCTTCAGGTTAGTTATAGTTCTTGTCTACGGAGCGATAACCGATTTCTCATTGTTGTGCCGCGCAAACAGAAGTGCTTGAGTATTGCATATGAGTGTTTTTGTGTTTTGAAATCACTTGTTTGCGGAGACGTGGAAGAAAATCCTGGACCAGCAATAGAGGAAATGCTTCAGACTCTTGTAGATTGTCAGCAGTCTATTAGGTCAGACATAGCTGACTTGAAAGCACGACTGGAGAACACAGAGACACTAATACACAGCTTTGGTGTGCGTTTGACAGACCTCGAGAGCAAAGTAAACGCGATGCAGGGAAAGATTATCTCGAACGAGGGAGTTAACTCAGCTTTAACAGACGTACAGGTGACTCTCCAATCGCAGCATGCAAAATTAGTCGATCTGGAAGATAGAAGTCGCAGATCGAACTTAATTGTTTTCGGAATCGCAGATATACCTGACGAGACAGAAACCGACTTAAGAAATAAAGTTATAACAGAAACATTCGAGCATAAACTGGGCGTTACCTGTTCGTCTGTCGCTCGTATTCATAGACTTGGAAAGCCTAAACCAAATCGACCAATTATTCTTTCTTCCCAAGATTTCCGAGAGAAGCAAGCCGTCTTGTTAAACGCAAAAAAAACTGAAGGGAACAAACACTTATATTCAGCAGGATTATTGCGCAGACACGTTAAGGAAACGCAAGTTGCTTTGGGACAGCTCTAAACGTGAAAGAGACGCTAAGGAAAAGGTGTCACTTGCATATGATAAACTTAGAATCGGCGACAAGACCTTTCTTTGGGATGACGCGTTGAACACCAGAAAAGAGCTGCCGAAACCGAAAAGGTTATCTTCTTCTAGCTAGCAGTCCGAGCCTTGCCAGCTACGCTTGCTGTCTCTAAATGCTCGCAGTATCGTAAATAAAGCAGATAAGCTTGAAAATCTTTTGTTGCTGTATGCCCCCCTTCTTTGTGTTATCACTGAAACTTGGTTGAACGAGTGGATTCATGACGATGAAATAGTTCCACCAGCTTATCAGTTGTATAGAAGAGATAGAGGCTCTCGGGGCGGCGGTGTAGCAGTCATCGCGAAAAAGGGAATTAACATAGACGTTCTTGATCAAATCCACAATCACGAAAGTTCATTCTTAAGAGTGGTGTGGTCGGGAGTGACTTTTGTTCTTGTCACGGTTTACCGCTGTCCTGATTCAAAAGACGATTACATGATTCAGTTATATGATGATGTTGTAAAGCTGCAAGGTAAAAATTTAATAATCACTGGAGACTTCAATTTGCCAAGTATTAATTGGAACGACCTTAATTATGGATGCTCCACTTCTTCGGACGCGCTACTGGACATTATGCTTTCTCTTAACCTGGATCAAGTTGTAAAAGTAAACACAAGAGAGAATTCAATCCTTGACCTTCTGTTCGTTAGTGAAATTTTTTGCAGTGAAATGTATCCGTTGAGACTGGAATTTCAGATCATGAACTAATTTTTTTCACGTGGGCTAGGGCTCTTGATAAGCAGAAAAACACTTCTGCAGAAAACTTAGTTAAGGATTTTAATCGAGCCAATGATGTGGAAATAATAGACTATTTGGATACTCACCTTTGCGTTCCGGTGACTAACGTTGAAAGCGCATGGAAGTTGTTTCGTAATACTGTCACATACTGTGTAGAAAATTTTATTCCATTAAAAAGAGTGCGTAAACGTCGCTCAAACCCATGGATTACGAGAGAGATAATTCACTGTGGGCGCAAAATAAAACGAATGCGGAAGAAAGCTAAGACAGGAAGTGAGCGGCTAAGACTTCTGAAGAATAATTTATTGACAATGATTAAGAAAGCCAGAAATAATTTTTTCAGTTACAGGTTGGAGGAGTTCATTAAAAGTGACCCTTCAAAATTCTGGCGATTTCTTGGGCAAACTAAAACAGACGTTTCGAAAATAAAAGTCGCTGGCAGAACACTGACTGACCCCTGTAGTATAGCAGAAAGTTTTAATCGCTACTTTCAAAGTGTATTCTCGGAACCGGATGAATTTGTGCATAGATCACCCGCATCTGTTTCTTCACAAGAAATTGTAATCACGCGCGAGGGTGTTCTGGCGATGGTTTTGAATGTCAATACCAGGAAATCTGGTGGACCTGATGGCATTCCTAATTTGTTTCTGAGACGCTATGCAGAGCAGGTTTCTGGATTCCTTACGGATCTTTTTAACTTATCAATGAGTTCATGTGATATACCAGATGACTGGCGAAAGGCACGCATTGTTCCTATACATAAAAAAGGGAGTCGCCTATTAGTAACGAACTATCGCCCAGTTTCTATCACTAGTCAATGTTGTAAGATGTTGGAGCATGTTATAGCAAGTTACCTTCAGAAATTCCTTGCTGAACAAAACACACTTTCCCCTTACCAGCATGGTTTCAGAAAAGGACTGTCTACTGTCACACAGTTGGTCTCAACAGTTCATGAATTTTTGAGTATTCTTGACACTTCTGGACAGTTAGATGTGTTGTTTTTAGATTTCTGTAAGGCCTTTGACAAAGTGCCTCATTGTAAATTATTGTTGAAGTTGCAGCGCCTTGGTCTTCCATCTGACATAATAGGATGGATTTATGCTTATCTTAAAGACAGACAACAATTTGTTCAAATTAAAAATTACTCATCCGGCATGCTTTCTGTTACCTCCGGAGTTCCCCAGGGAAGTGTTCTCGGACCATTGTTATTTTTACTTTATATAAATGACTTAGTAGATGTTTTACCAGGTGATGTTTCAATCAGGTTATTCGCAGACGATTGTGTTGTTTTTAAAAAGATCTCGAGCACGGAAGACCACACTTCTCTACAGGCTGCGTTGAATGCTATTGATCTTTGGTGTCAAGAGTGGGGCATGGAATTAAACGGGGAAAAAACTGTTCTGCTCCGCGTTACAAGAAAGAAACACCCCAGCATATTCACATACGAAATAGGCAAGACTGTGATCTCTGTAGTTGATAAATATAAGTATCTAGGAATAACCCTCACAAATAATCTATCATGGTCCATTCATATCACAGATATTTGTGCTTCCGCTTTTCAAAAATTATGCTTTTTGAAACGAAAGCTTGAAAATGCTCCCGTTAGAACAAAACTTTTAGCCTATGACACATGCATAAGATCGAGACTGGAATACGCGTCGGTGCTGTGGGATCCCTACACCAAAAAGGACATAGAAAAATTGGAACGCATTCAAAGAAAAGCAGTGAGGTTTATATTTGGAAAATATAGAAGACTAGATTCTCCTTCACTACTCATGCAACAACATAAAATTCCAACATTAGCAATACGCCGGAAAATAAATCGACTTCTGCTCCTTCATAAATTTTTGTCAAGTAGAGTCCCGTTTAAACTTCCAGATTGCATTCAGAAAGCTACCACCAGGCGAACAAGGCACACTACTCAATACACACTGGCTCCGATTTTTGCAAAAACCCATTCTTACCAGAACAGTTTTTTCCCCAAAACAGTGAATGAATGGAACAAACTACCACCGAGCATTTTTGAATCGAATAACTTTCTATCAGAACTGGAAAGTCTTTTTTTTCCCAGGTAAAGGCGCCTTGATTGCACTGTATTCTTGTACTGTACCATGTCATTTTCTCACTCTTTCTATATTAATGCCTCTTTACGTTGTACTTTTGTATCTTGGACTGATGTCCTTTTTCTTGTAGTTTTGTTCCAAATTTTATTGTGGACAAGTATTCATTTGTTGCCAGACTTACTGGTGTTGAATTTCTGGACATTTTTCTTTTGTTTGTGTAGCCTTTTTACTTTGCATTCTTTGTAAAATGCCCCTCCTGCTAGGGCCAAAGCATTGGCCTGCAGTATGGTTAAATAAATAAATAAAAAAAAAATAAAGTCGTCGAAGAGTAGACGAGAGAAAGGTGTAAACTTTTTCTCTCAGAACTGCGCGAAAACTCGTATTCCGGCTCAAAACAACGGGATTCATTGTTTTAGAGCGAAACTATCAATATTCACAAGCATCGATTTTACAAGTCGTCGAAGAGTAGACGAGAGAAAGGTGTAAACGTTTTCTCTCAGAACTGCGCGAAAACTTGTATTCCGGCTCAAATCACTGGGATACATCGTTTTAGATCGAAACTAGCAAGATTCCAGAGCATTGATTTTACAAGTCGTCGCAGAGTTGACGAGAGAAAGGTGTAAATTTTTCTCTCAGAACTGCGCGAAAACTTGTATTCTGGCTCAAAACAACGAAATACATCGTTTTAGATCGAAACTATCAAGATTCACGAGCATCGATTTTACAAGTCGTCGAAGAGTAGACGAGAGAAAGGTGTAAACTTTTTCTCTCAGAACTGCCTGAAAACTTGTATTCCGGCTCAAAACAACGGGATTCATTGTTTTAGAGCGAAACTATCAATATTCACGAGCATCGATTTTACAAGTCGTCGAAGAGTAGACGAGAGAAAGGTGTAAATTTTTTCTCTCAGAACTGCGCGAAAACTTGTATTCCGACTCAAAACAACGGGATACATCGTTTTAGATCGAAACTAGCAAGATTCACGAGCATCGATTTTACAAGTCGTCGAAGAGTAGACTAGAGAAAGGTGTAAACTTTTTCTCTCAGAACTGCGCGAAAAATTGTATTCCGGCTCAAAACAACGGGATACATCGTTTTAGATCGAAACTAGCAAAATTCACGAGCATCAATTTTACAAGTCGTCGAAGAGTAGACGAGAGAAAGGTGTAAACTTTTTCTCTCAGAACTGCGCGAAAACTTGTATTCCGGCTCAAAACAACGGGATACATCGTTTTAGATCGAAAGTAGCAAAATTCACGAGCATCGATTTATCAAGTCGTCGAAGAGTAGACGAGAGAAAGGTGTAAACTTTTTCTCTCAGAACTGCGCGAAAACTTGTATTGCGGCCCAAAACAACGGGTACATCGTTTTAGATCAAGACAAGCAAAATTCACATGCATCGATTTTACAAGTCGTCGAAGAGTAGACGAGAGAAAGGTGTAAACCTTTTCTTTCAGAACTGCGCGAAAACTTGTATTCCGGCTCAAAACAACAGGATACATCGTTTTAGATCGAAACTAGCAAGATTCACGAGCATAGATTTTAAAAGTCGTCGATGAGTAGACGAGAAAAAGGTGTAAACTTTTTCTCTCAGAACTGCGCGAAAACTTGTATTCTGGCTCAAAACAACGGGATACATCGTTTTATATCGAAACTAGCACGATTAACGGGCATAGAACTAGCGCGGCGAAAAGGCCGAGCAAAGGACGCTCACCATGCGTTTTGCTTTCACCCTTCAGGCGTTGCTGCTGTTAATCGGCGGTGTGCTCCTTCCTGCTACGGCCCCGGCTTCGCCGGCACCAGCGTCAACGGCTACAAGAATCAATGCGGATCATGGCCAGAACTACATCGTCATCGAGGCACCAATGCTATTTGCATCAAGCCATGGTTCTGTGACGTCATCAGGAAGCCTGGCTATAACGACTGCACCACTACCGGACATCTTCAGTGGGCGCGGCGAAAGGGCCGAGCAAAGGACGCTCACCATGCGTTTTGCTTTCACCCTTCAGGTTAGTTATAGTTCTTGTCTACGGAGCGATAACCGATTTCTCATTGTTGTGCCGCGCAAACAGAAGTGCTTGAGTATTGCATATGACTGTTTTTGTGTTTTGAAATCACTTGTTTGCGGAGACGTGGAAGAAAATCCTGGACCAGCAATAGAGGAAATGCTTCAGACTCTTGTAGATTGTCAGCAGTCTATTAGGTCAGACATAGCTGACTTGAAAGCACGACTGGAGAACACAGAGACACTAATACACAGCTTTGGTGTGCGTTTGACAGACCTCGAGAGCAAAGTAAACGCGATGCAGGGAAAGATTATCTCGAACGAGGGAGTTAACTCAGCTTTAACAGACGTACAGGTGACTCTCCAATCGCAGCATGCAAAATTAGTCGATCTGGAAGATAGAAGTCGCAGATCGAACTTAATTGTTTTCGGAATCGCAGATATACCTGACGAGACAGAAACCGACTTAAGAAATAAAGTTATAACAGAAACATTCGAGCATAAACTGGGCGTTACCTGTTCGTCTGTCGCTCGTATTCATAGACTTGGAAAGCCTAAACCAAATCGACCAATTATTCTTTCTTCCCAAGATTTCCGAGAGAAGCAAGCCGTCTTGTTAAACGCAAAAAAAACTGAAGGGAACAAACACTTATATTCAGCAGGATTATTGCGCAGACACGTTAAGGAAACGCAAGTTGCTTTGGGACAGCTCTAAACGTGAAAGAGACGCTAAGGAAAAGGTGTCACTTGCATATGATAAACTTAGAATCGGCGACAAGACCTTTCTTTGGGATGACGCGTTGAACACCAGAAAAGAGCTGCCGAAACCGAAAAGGTTATCTTCTTCTAGCTAGCAGTCCGAGCCTTGCCAGCTACGCTTGCTGTCTCTAAATGCTCGCAGTATCGTAAATAAAGCAGATAAGCTTGAAAATCTTTTGTTGCTGTATGCCCCCCTTCTTTGTGTTATCACTGAAACTTGGTTGAACGAGTGGATTCATGACGATGAAATAGTTCCACCAGCTTATCAGTTGTATAGAAGAGATAGAGGCTCTCGGGGCGGCGGTGTAGCAGTCATCGCGAAAAAGGGAATTAACATAGACGTTCTTGATCAAATCCACAATCACGAAAGTTCATTCTTAAGAGTGGTGTGGTCGGGAGTGACTTTTGTTCTTGTCACGGTTTACCGCTGTCCTGATTCAAAAGACGATTACATGATTCAGTTATATGATGATGTTGTAAAGCTGCAAGGTAAAAATTTAATAATCACTGGAGACTTCAATTTGCCAAGTATTAATTGGAACGACCTTAATTATGGATGCTCCACTTCTTCGGACGCGCTACTGGACATTATGCTTTCTCTTAACCTGGATCAAGTTGTAAAAGTAAACACAAGAGAGAATTCAATCCTTGACCTTCTGTTCGTTAGTGAAATTTTTTGCAGTGAAATGTATCCGTTGAGACTGGAATTTCAGATCATGAACTAATTTTTTTCACGTGGGCTAGGGCTCTTGATAAGCAGAAAAACACTTCTGCAGAAAACTTAGTTAAGGATTTTAATCGAGCCAATGATGTGGAAATAATAGACTATTTGGATACTCACCTTTGCGTTCCGGTGACTAACGTTGAAAGCGCATGGAAGTTGTTTCGTAATACTGTCACATACTGTGTAGAAAATTTTATTCCATTAAAAAGAGTGCGTAAACGTCGCTCAAACCCATGGATTACGAGAGAGATAATTCACTGTGGGCGCAAAATAAAACGAATGCGGAAGAAAGCTAAGACAGGAAGTGAGCGGCTAAGACTTCTGAAGAATAATTTATTGACAATGATTAAGAAAGCCAGAAATAATTTTTTCAGTTACAGGTTGGAGGAGTTCATTAAAAGTGACCCTTCAAAATTCTGGCGATTTCTTGGGCAAACTAAAACAGACGTTTCGAAAATAAAAGTCGCTGGCAGAACACTGACTGACCCCTGTAGTATAGCAGAAAGTTTTAATCGCTACTTTCAAAGTGTATTCTCGGAACCGGATGAATTTGTGCATAGATCACCCGCATCTGTTTCTTCACAAGAAATTGTAATCACGCGCGAGGGTGTTCTGGCGATGGTTTTGAATGTCAATACCAGGAAATCTGGTGGACCTGATGGCATTCCTAATTTGTTTCTGAGACGCTATGCAGAGCAGGTTTCTGGATTCCTTACGGATCTTTTTAACTTATCAATGAGTTCATGTGATATACCAGATGACTGGCGAAAGGCACGCATTGTTCCTATACATAAAAAAGGGAGTCGCCTATTAGTAACGAACTATCGCCCAGTTTCTATCACTAGTCAATGTTGTAAGATGTTGGAGCATGTTATAGCAAGTTACCTTCAGAAATTCCTTGCTGAACAAAACACACTTTCCCCTTACCAGCATGGTTTCAGAAAAGGACTGTCTACTGTCACACAGTTGGTCTCAACAGTTCATGAATTTTTGAGTATTCTTGACACTTCTGGACAGTTAGATGTGTTGTTTTTAGATTTCTGTAAGGCCTTTGACAAAGTGCCTCATTGTAAATTATTGTTGAAGTTGCAGCGCCTTGGTCTTCCATCTGACATAATAGGATGGATTTATGCTTATCTTAAAGACAGACAACAATTTGTTCAAATTAAAAATTACTCATCCGGCATGCTTTCTGTTACCTCCGGAGTTCCCCAGGGAAGTGTTCTCGGACCATTGTTATTTTTACTTTATATAAATGACTTAGTAGATGTTTTACCAGGTGATGTTTCAATCAGGTTATTCGCAGACGATTGTGTTGTTTTTAAAAAGATCTCGAGCACGGAAGACCACACTTCTCTACAGGCTGCGTTGAATGCTATTGATCTTTGGTGTCAAGAGTGGGGCATGGAATTAAACGGGGAAAAAACTGTTCTGCTCCGCGTTACAAGAAAGAAACACCCCAGCATATTCACATACGAAATAGGCAAGACTGTGATCTCTGTAGTTGATAAATATAAGTATCTAGGAATAACCCTCACAAATAATCTATCATGGTCCATTCATATCACAGATATTTGTGCTTCCGCTTTTCAAAAATTATGCTTTTTGAAACGAAAGCTTGAAAATGCTCCCGTTAGAACAAAACTTTTAGCCTATGACACATGCATAAGATCGAGACTGGAATACGCGTCGGTGCTGTGGGATCCCTACACCAAAAAGGACATAGAAAAATTGGAACGCATTCAAAGAAAAGCAGTGAGGTTTATATTTGGAAAATATAGAAGACTAGATTCTCCTTCACTACTCATGCAACAACATAAAATTCCAACATTAGCAATACGCCGGAAAATAAATCGACTTCTGCTCCTTCATAAATTTTTGTCAAGTAGAGTCCCGTTTAAACTTCCAGATTGCATTCAGAAAGCTACCACCAGGCGAACAAGGCACACTACTCAATACACACTGGCTCCGATTTTTGCAAAAACCCATTCTTACCAGAACAGGGCTCGGTAGCTGTGCCATGTCGCAGCCTCCTCATCCACTGGTTTTCGCTACGCAGGTGCTCGCGCCTGCCTTTGCCTACATCTTCCCAGCCATCTTCGACACTTCGTGGCTTGTTCTACCGGACCCAGAGCGGCCGGTCTGCGTCGGGTACAACGGACCATTCAGTTTGAGCAGCGCAGATGCATCGGTGAAAAGAGCGCCCCCTTCCTGGACCCTCGACATCGGATGGCAAGCGCAACCGCCAGCGACAACATCGACCCTGTCAACATATAAAGAGCACCGCCTTCCGCCCGCGCTCTGTGGGCTCGGTAGCTGTGCCATGTCGCAGCCTCCTCATCCACTGGTTTTCGCTACGCAGGTTAGTCCATCATACTGCCTCTTTTCTAAAAAATGTAGTGACCGTTGCCTGGTACAGCTTCCGAGCCTGCAGTGTTGCATTTCTATTGCTGGTGAATGCTTTTCTGTTGTAAAGTATCTTCTTCTTTTGTCCGGAGATGTTGAGATGAACCCTGGTCCGGACAAACTTGATAGTGTTCTTGCTGAACTCAAGAAGTTGTCAGCCGGTCAAGGCCAAATAATCGCGGATGTACAGGACCTTAAAGGTCAGATGCGTTCTGTCGACCAAACCATTTCCGACCTGAGCAAACGCCTAGCAGACCTGGAAAGCCTCTTTCAGGACATTGCTACCCTAAAATCTGATCTACAATCCGTCAATTCCATTGCCGCCGGGACGGCAGCTCTTGTTACTAACCTTGAGGCCCGAATAGACGACACAGAAAACAGATCACGCCGCAACAACCTGATATTCTATGGCCTTCCAGACTCCAATCCCCGCGAATCATTCATCGAATCTGAAGAAATAATAATTAAGCACTGTCAGAATAAGTTAAAGTTAACCTTAGAGCCCAGTCAGATAGAGCGTGCCCATCGCTTGGGACGCCATAACGAGGACCGCCAACGGCCAATTATAGCAAAATTCATCTCCTTCAAAACCAAAGAAACTATCCTTTCCAAAGGTCCTATGCTGAAGGACACGAACTATAGCATTGGAGAAGATTTTACCCGCTCTGTTCAAAAAGCCCGCAAACATCTTGTCGCATTTGCAAGAGCAGAAACCGGACCGTTTTCTTTGCGGTACAAGACCCTATTTCTCGGCAAAAAACGCTACACTTTTGATGCTGCCACCGAAATGGTGAAAGAAATAGCATAGCGCTCACCGCACAATCGTCACTTATCTAATCCACGCCATACCTCCCCTCGACAGAATATTTCTTTTTCGGTTATCTATACTAATATACGCAGTCTGCTTTCAAAGTGCGATAGTGTATCCAGCCTTGTATCTTCAACAGGCTCTAACCTGCTTGTGCTGACAGAGACTTGGCTGACCGATAATGTGGGCGACACTGAAGTTCTGTGCAACTTACCTAATTTTAACCTTTTCCGTGCCGATCGCAAAGTCCCCCGAGGAGGAGGCGTCCTTATCGCTACCAGCAATCAACTACAGTGTTCCCACATTAACATCCAATCTGACCTCGAAATATTATGGCTGCTTTGTCGCGCCACGCCAGTGTCTATACTAATTGGTGTTTGCTATAGGCCCCCCCACAATAACCCCGAATTCCCTCGAAAGCTGCACAACATTCTGAACCAACTTACAACAAAACACCCTAATGCACACGTGCTTCTTTTTGGAGATTTTAACTATCCTGACATAGATTGGAATAACCCTCATCAGCCTATTTTTAGACAGCATGAATCACAGGAGTTTGTGGATGTGTGCTTAAATTTTAATCTTACTCAATTAGTAACCCAGCCTACACGCATCGCCGGAGACACCGCAAACATTCTTGACCTTATACTATCTAGCCACCCCGAATGCCTCAACTCCATTACTTATCTCCGGGAAATTAGTGATCACAAAGTCATCCATGCGTCTTTTACCTTCACTCCAGCAATAAAAGAAACTTCCAAAAAAACAATCACCCTTTATAACAAAGGTAACTATGAGGCTATAAACAGGGCGTTGGAAGCTTATTTCCCATCTTTTCAGCACTCTTTCCCGGAACAAACCATCCACGAAAATTGGTCGATGTTTATTCATAAAATCAACGAACTTACTAACAAATATGTTCCCAAATGCAGCTTCCGCGCAACCAAACAGAAACCATGGTTTACCAAGGCTCTAGGAAGACTAGAAAACAAAAAGAAACGCTTGTTCCGCAGTGCTAAACAGACTGGAAATGACTACGCATGGGAAAAATATTACGCTGCCGAAAAGACATACCTGGTCGCAGTAAAAAACGCTAAACGCTCATTTTATCATACTGACCTTCCCAACATACTTAAAGATAACCCGACTAAATTCTGGCAGCTTTTAAATCCGCAATCTATACGCACTATTACCTTAACTGATGATTCCGGGCGTGCTGTTTCTGATGTCGAGTGTGCTAACATATTTAATTCTGCCTTCGCATCTGTATTCACTCATGAACAGGAACCGCCCCCCCTCATGACAGCAAATGACCAAAGAAGTTTAATGCCAGCCGTTACTTTCTCTGAGGCCGGCATATCATGTCTCATAGATAAACTAAAACTGTCATCATCTGCCGGCTTTGACGAAATCAACACCAAGGTACTAAAAAACGTTAACCATACTTCTGCCAAATTTTTATGCCTGCTGTTCTCACAGTCTCTTTCTACAGGTGTCATACCCCATGACTGGAAAGTGGGGAAGGTCGTTCCGGTCCACAAGTCGGGTAACAAAGATTCACCACTTAATTACCGACCCATATCACTCACCAGCATACCATGTAAACTCATGGAACACGTCATTTATTCTTTAACAATGCATTTTCTGGATTCAAATAACTTTTTTCACCCATCGCAGCACGGATTTCGCAAAGGACACTCATGTGAAAGTCAACTAGCACTTTACGTTCATGACTTGCATGCCAATCTTGATGCTAACCTCCAAACTGACGCAATTTTTCTCGACTTCGCTAAAGCATTTGACAAGGTACCTCATAACCACTTATTTCTGAAACTCTCTCGCCTAAACTTGCATCCCGACATACTAGCATGGATAAAAGAATTCTTAACTCACCGCTTCCAATCAGTCGTTGTCAATAACCAAATGTCTGACCTCCTACCAGTCTCCTCAGGCGTGCCCCAAGGATCCGTCCTTGGGCCACTCTTGTTTCTAATTTATATTAACGACCTACCTGAGAAATTAGATTGCCATATTCGGATGTTTGCTGATGATTGTGTTATTTACAAAACAGTCACTAACACCTTTGACCAACAATCCCTTCAAAATAATTTAACTCATGTACAAGACTGGTGTAGTGAATGGCTAATGACACTTAACACAAGTAAATGCAAATATATGTCGTTCCATCGTCGTCGTTACCCTCTTCTGTTCCAATACAGCATATCTAACGTTCCTCTCGATCTTGTCCAATCATACAAATACCTTGGTGTTCATATTTGTCATGATCTTACATGGAATACGCATATTTCAAACATCATATCATCCGCCAACAGAACACTAGGATTCTTAAAGCGTCACCTACGCTCTGCACCTCAGCATGTCAAGCTCCTCGCATACAAATCATTAGTCCGATCAAAACTAGAATACGCATCTCCCATCTGGTCTCCAAAGCAAGCATATCTCTGTAATTCAATTGAAGCAGTTCAAAACCGAGCAACTAGATTCATTCATTCATCGTATTCTTTTGATATCAGCATATCATCCCTCAAATCACAGTCCAGCCTACCTACCCTTGCTCATCGCCGCTACATTGCTAGTTTATGTTTGTTTCACAAATTTTTTTACTCTGAGCTACGACAGGAACCCTACATCTGCGCACCACCACCACGCATCTCCCTCCGCACCGGCCATCAGCAGCAAGTGTCACGACCTCGCGCCCGCACCACTACATTTTCTTCATCATTCTTCCCCCGGACCGCGAACGACTGGAACGGCCTTCCCCGTGAACTTGCTGCTATCACATGCCAATCATTGTTCATCGAAGAAATCACGCGTGTACTTGCTTAGTGATAATCTTATATTTGTATAACTTTCAACTTATCTGTTTAGTCTTTCTGTTTTTCATTTCTGTGTGCCCCACCCCTTATGTAATACCCTCTAACGAGGGTTTTTAAGGTATTAAAGTGAAGTGAAGTGAACAGTTTTTTCCCCAAAACAGTGAATGAATGGAACAAACTACCACCGAGCATTTTTGAATCGAATAACTTTCTATCAGAACTGGAAAGTCTTTTTTTTCCCAGGTAAAGGCGCCTTGATTGCACTGTATTCTTGTACTGTACCATGTCATTTTCTCACTCTTTCTATATTAATGCCTCTTTACGTTGTACTTTTGTATCTTGGACTGATGTCCTTTTTCTTGTAGTTTTGTTCCAAATTTTATTGTGGACAAGTATTCATTTGTTGCCAGACTTACTGGTGTTGAATTTCTGGACATTTTTCTTTTGTTTGTGTAGCCTTTTTACTTTGCATTCTTTGTAAAATGCCCCTCCTGCTAGGGCCAAAGCATTGGCCTGCAGTATGGTTAAATAAATAAATAAAAAAAAAAATAAAGTCGTCGAAGAGTAGACGAGAGAAAGGTGTAAACGTTTTCTCTCAGAACTGCGCGAAAACTCGTATTCCGGCTCAAAACAACGGGATTCATTGTTTTAGAGCGAAACTATCAATATTCACAAGCATCGATTTTACAAGTCGTCGAAGAGTAGACGAGAGAAAGGTGTAAACGTTTTCTCTCAGAACTGCGCGAAAACTTGTATTCCGGCTCAAAACAACGGGATACATCGTTTTAGATCGAAACAAGCAAGATTCACGAGCATCGATTTTACAAGTCGTCGCAGAGTAGACGAGAGAAAGGTGTAAATTTTTCTCTCAGAACTGCGCGAAAACTTGTATTCCGGCTCAAAACACTGGGATACATCGTTTTAGATCGAAACTAGCAAGATTCTCGAGCATCGATTTTACAAGTCGTCGCAGAGTAGACGAGAGAAAGGTGTAAATTTTTCTCTCAGAACTGCGCGAAAACTTGTATTCTGGCTCAAAACAACGAAATACATCGTTTTAGATCGAAACTATCAAGATTCACGAGCATCGATTTTACAAGTCGTCGAAGAGTAGACGAGAGAAAGGTGTAAACTTTTTCTCTCAGAACTGCGCGAAAACTTGTACTGCGGCTCAAAACAACGGGATACATCGTTTTAGATCAAGACAAGCAAAACTCACATGCATCGATTTCACAAGTCGTTGAAGAGTAGACGAGAGAAAGGTGTAAACTTTTTCTCTCAGAACTGCGCGAAAAATTGTATTCCGGCTCAAAACAACGGGATACATCGTTTTAGATCGAAACTAGCAAAATTCACGAGCATCTATTTTACAAGTCGTCGAAGAGTAGACGAGAGAAAGGTGTAAACTTTTTCTTTCAGAACTGCGCGAAAACTTGTATTCCGGCTCAAAACAACGCGATACATCGTTTTAGATCGCAACTAGCAAGATTCACGAGCATAGATTTTAAAAGTCGTCGAAGAGTAGATGAGAAAAAGGTGTAAACTTTTTCTCTCAGAACTGCGCGAAAACTTGTATTCTGGCTCAAAACAACGGGATACATCGTTTTAGATCGAAACTAGCACGATTAAAGGGCATCGATTTTACAAGTCGTCGAAGAGTAGACGAGAGAAAGGTGTAAACTTTTTCTCTCAGAACTGCGCGAAAACTTGTATTCCGGCTCAAAACAACGGGATACATCGTTTTAGATCGAAACTAGCAAGATTCACGAGCATCGATTTTACAAGTCGTCGCAGAGTATACGAGAGAAAAGTGTAAATTTTTCTCTCAGAACTGCGCGAAAACTTGTATGCCGGCTCAAAACAACGGAATACATCGTTTTAGATCGACACTATCAAGATTCACGAGCATCGATTTTACAACTCGTCGAAGAGTAGACGAGAGAAAGGTGTAAACTTTTTCTCTCAGAACTGCGCGAAAAATTGTACTCCGGCTCAAAACAACGGGATACATCGTTTTAGATCGAAAGTAGCAAAATTCACGAGCATCGATTTAACAAGTCGTCGAAGAGTAGACGAGAGAAAGGTGTAAACTTTTTCTCTCAGAACTGCGCGAAAACTTGTATTCCAGCTCAAAACAACGGGATACATCGTTTTAGATTGAAACTAGCAAAATTCACGAGCATGAATTTTAAAAGTCGTCGAAGAGTAGACGAGAAAAAGGTGTAAACTTTTTCTCTCAGAACTGCGCGAAAACTTGTATTCTGGCTCAAAACAACGGGATACATCGTTTTAGATCGAAACTAGCACGATTAACGGGCATAGATTTTACAAGTCGTCGAAGAGTAGACGAGAGAAAGGTGTAAACTTTTTCTCTCAGAACTGCGCGAAAACTCGTATTCCGGCTCAAAACAACGGGATTCATTGTTTTAGAGCGAAACTCAATATTCACGAGCATCGATTTTACAAGTCGTCGAAGAGTAGACGAGAGAAAGGTGTAAACTTTTTCTCTCAGAACTGCGCGAAAACTTGTATTCCAGCTAAAAACAACGGGATACATCGTTTTAGATCAAAACTAGCAAAATTCACGAGCATCAATTTTAAAAGTCGTCGAAGAGCAGACGAGAGAAAGGTGTAAACTTTATCTCTCAGAACTGCGCGAAAACTTGTATTCCGGCTCAAAACAACGGGATACATCGTTTTAGATCGAAAGTAGCAAAATTCACGAGCATCGATTTAACAAGTCGTCGAAGAGTAGACGAGAGAAAGGTGTAAACGTTTTCTCTCAGAACTGCGCGAAAACTTGTATTCCGGCTCAAAACAACGGGGTAAATTGTTTTAGAGCGAAACTATCAAAATTCACGAGCATCGATTTTACAAGTCGTCGAAGAGTAGACGAGAGAAAGGTGTAAACTTTTACTCTCAGACCTGCGCGAAAAATTGTATTCCGGCTCAAAACAACGGGATACATCGTTTTAGATCGAAACTAGCAAGATTCACGAGCATCGATTTTACAAGTCGTCGCAGAGTAGACGAGAGAAAGGTGTAAATTTTTCTCTCAGAACTGCGCGAAAACTTGTATTCTGGTTCAAAACAACGGGATACATCGTTTTAGATCAAGACAAGCAAAATTCACATGCATCGATTTTACAAGTCGTCGAAGAGTAGACGAGAGAAAGGTGTAAACTTTTTCTTTCAGAACTGCGCGAAAACTTGTATTCCGGCTCAAAACAACGGGATACATCGTTTTAGATCGCAACTAGCAAGATTCACGAGCATAGATTTTAAAAGTCGTCGAAGAGTAGATGAGAAAAAGGTGTAAACTTTTTCTCTCAGAACTGCGCGAAAACTTGTATTCTGGCTCAAAACAACGGGATACATCGTTTTAGATCGAAACTAGCACGATTAAAGGGCATCGATTTTACAAGTCGTCGAAGAGTAGACGAGAGAAAGGTGTAAACTTTTTCTCTCAGAACTGCGCGAAAACTTGTATTCCTGCTCAAAACAACGGGATACATCGTTTTAGATCGAAACTAGCAAGATTCACGAGCATCGATTTTACAAGTCGTCGCAGAGTATACGAGAAAAAAGTGTAAAGTTTTCTCTCAGAACTGCGCGAAAACTTGTATGCCGGCTCAAAACAACGGAATACATCGTTTTAGATCGACACTATCAAGATTCACGAGCATCGATTTTACAACTCGTCGAAGAGTAGACGAGAGAAAGGTGTAAACTTTTTCTCTCAGAACTGTGCGAAAAATTGTACTCCGGCTCAAAACAACGGGATACATCGTTTTAGATCGAAAGTAGCAAAATTCACGAGCATCGATTTAACAAGTCGTCGAAGAGTAGACGAGAGAAAGGTGTAAACTTTTTCTCTCAGAACTGCGCGAAAACTTGTATTCCAGCTCAAAACAACGGGATACATCGTTTTAGATTGAAACTAGCAAAATTCACGAGCATGAATTTTAAAAGTCGTCGAAGAGTAGACGAGAAAAAGGTGTAAACTTTTTCTCTCACAACTGCGCGAAAACTTGTATTCTGGCTCAAAACAACGGGATACATCGTTTTAGATCGAAACTAGCACGATTAACGGGCATAGATTTTACAAGTCGTCGAAGAGTAGACGAGAGAAAGGTGTAAACTTTTTCTCTCAGAACTGCGCGAAAACTCGTATTCCGGCTCAAAACAACGGGATTCATTGTTTTAGAGCGAAACTCAATATTCACGAGCATCGATTTTACAAGTCGTCGAAGAGTAGACGAGAGAAAGGTGTAAACTTTTTCTCTCAGAACTGCGCGAAAACTTGTATTCCAGCTAAAAACAACGGGATACATCGTTTTAGATCAAAACTAGGAAAATTCACGAGCATCAATTTTAAAAGTCGTCGAAGAGCAGACGAGAGAAAGGTGTAAACTTTATCTCTCAGAACTGCGCGAAAACTTGTATTCCGGCTCAAAACAACGGGATACATCGTTTTAGATCGAAAGTAGCAAAATTCACGAGCATCGATTTAACAAGTCGTCGAAGAGTAGACGAGAGAAAGGTGTAAACGTTTTCTCTCAGAACTGCGCGAAAACTTGTATTCCGGCTCAAAACAACGGGGTAAATTGTTTTAGAGCGAAACTATCAAAATTCACGAGCATCGATTTTACAAGTCGTCGAAGAGTAGACGAGAGAAAGGTGTAAACTTTTACTCTCAGACCTGCGCGAAAAATTGTATTCCGGCTCAAAACAACGGGATACATCGTTTTAGATTGAAACTAGCAAGATTCACGAGCATCGATTTTACAAGTCGTCGCAGAGTAGACGAGAGAAAGGTGAAAATTTTTCTCTCAGAACTGCGCGAAAACTTGTATTCCGTCTCAAAACAACGGAATACATCGTTTTAGATCGAAACTAGCAAGATTAACGAGCATCGACTTTACAAGTCGTCGAAGAGTAGACGAGAGAAAGGTGTAAATTTTTCTCTCAGAACTGCGCGAAAACTTGTATTCCGGCTCAAAACACTGGGATACATCGTTTTAGATCGAAACTAGCAAGATTCTCGAGCATCGATTTTACAAGTCGTCGCAGAGTAGACGAGAGAAAGGTGTAAATTTTTCTCTCAGAACTGCGCGAAAACTTGTATTCTGGCTCAAAACAACGGGATACATCGTTTTAGATCAAGACAAGCAAAATTCACATGCATCAATTTTACAAGTCGTCGAAGAGTAGACGAGAGAAAGGTGTAAACTTTTTCTCTCAGAACTGCGCGAAAACTTGTATTCCAGCTCAAAACAACGGGATACATCGTTTTAGATTGAAACTAGCAAAATTCACGAGCATGAATTTTAAAAGTCGTCGAAGAGTAGACGAGAAAAAGGTGTAAACTTTTTCTCTCACAACTGCGCGAAAACTTGTATTCTGGCTCAAAACAACGGGATACATCGTTTTAGATCGAAACTAGCACGATTAACGGGCATAGATTTTACAAGTCGTCGAAGAGTAGACGAGAGAAAGGTGTAAACTTTTTCTCTCAGAACTGCGCGAAAACTCGTATTCCGGCTCAAAACAACGGGATTCATTGTTTTAGAGCGAAACTCAATATTCACGAGCATCGATTTTACAAGTCGTCGAAGAGTAGACGAGAGAAAGGTGTAAACTTTTTCTCTCAGAACTGCGCGAAAACTTGTATTCCAGCTAAAAACAACGGGATACATCGTTTTAGATCAAAACTAGGAAAATTCACGAGCATCAATTTTAAAAGTCGTCGAAGAGCAGACGAGAGAAAGGTGTAAATTTTTCTCTCAGAACTGCGCGAAAACTTGTATTCCGGCTCAAAACACTGGGATACATCGTTTTAGATCGAAACTAGCAAGATTCTCGAGCATCGATTTTACAAGTCGTCGCAGAGTAGACGAGAGAAAGGTGTAAATTTTTCTCTCAGAACTGCGCGAAAACTTGTATTCTGGCTCAAAACAACGGGATACATCGTTTTAGATCAAGACAAGCAAAATTCACATGCATCGATTTTACAAGTCGTCGAAGAGTAGACGAGAGAAAGGTGTAAACTTTTTCTTTCAGAACTGCGCGAAAACTTGTATTCCGGCTCAAAACAACGGGATACATCGTTTTAGATCGCAACTAGCAAGATTCACGAGCATAGATTTTAAAAGTCGTCGAAGAGTAGATGAGAAAAAGGTGTAAACTTTTTCTCTCAGAACTGCGCGAAAACTTGTATTCTGGCTCAAAACAACGGGATACATCGTTTTAGATCGAAACTAGCACGATTAAAGGGCATCGATTTTACAAGTCGTCGAAGAGTAGACGAGAGAAAGGTGTAAACTTTTTCTCTCAGAACTGCGCGAAAACTTGTATTCCGGCTCAAAACAACGGGATACATCGTTTTAGATCGAAACTAGCAAGATTCACGAGCATCGATTTTACAAGTCGTCGCAGAGTATACGAGAAAAAAGTGTAAATTTTTCTCTCAGAACTGCGCGAAAACTTGTATGCCGGCTCAAAACAACGGAATACATCGTTTTAGATCGACACTATCAAGATTCACGAGCATCGATTTTACAACTCGTCGAAGAGTAGACGAGAGAAAGGTGTAAACTTTTTCTCTCAGAACTGCGCGAAAAATTGTACTCCGGCTCAAAACAACGGGATACATCGTTTTAGATCGAAAGTAGCAAAATTCACGAGCATCGATTTAACAAGTCGTCGAAGAGTAGACGAGAGAAAGGTGTAAACTTTTTCTCTCAGAACTGCGCGAAAACTTGTATTCCAGCTCAAAACAACGGGATACATCGTTTTAGATTGAAACTAGCAAAATTCACGAGCATCAATTTTAAAAGTCGTCGAAGAGTAGACGAGAAAAAGGTGTAAACTTTTTCTCTCAGAACTGCGCGAAAACTTGTATTCTGGCTCAAAACAACGGGATACATCGTTTTAGATCGAAACTAGCACGATTAACGGGCATAGATTTTACAAGTCGTCGAAGAGTAGACGAGAGAAAGGTGTAAACTTTTTCTCTCAGAACTGCGCGAAAACTCGTATTCCGGCTCAAAACAACGGGATACATCGTTTTAGATCGAAACTAGCAAGATTCACGAGCATCGATTTTACAAGTCGTCGCAGAGTAGACGAGAGAAAGGTGTAAATTTTTCTCTCAGAACTGCGCGAAAACTTGTATTCCGGCTCAAAACAACGGAATACATCGTTTTAGATCGAAACTATCAAGATTCACGAGCATCGATTTTACAAGTCGTCGAAGAGTAGACGAGAGAAAGGTGTAAACTTTTTTTCTCAGAACTGCGCGAAAACTTGTATTCCGGCTCAAAACACTGGGATATATCGTTTTAGATCGAAACTAGCAAAATTAACGAGCATCGATTTTACAAGTCGTCGAAGAGTAGACGAGAGATAGGTGTAAACTTTTTCTCTCAGAACTGCGCGAAAACTTGTATTCCGGCTCAAAACAACGGGATACATCGTTTTAGATCGAAAGTCGCAAAATTCACGAGCATCGATTTAACAAGTCGTTGAAGAGTAGACGAGAGAAAGGTGTAAACTTTTTCTCTCAGAACTGCGCGAAAACTCGTATTCCGGCTCAAAACAACGGGGTAAATTGTTTTAGAGCGAAACTGTCAAAATTCTTGAGCATCGATTTTACAAGTCGTCGAAGAGTAGACGAGAGAAAGGTGTAAACGTTTTCTCTCAGAACTGCGCGAAAACTTGTATTCCGGCTCAAAACAACGGGATACATCGTTTTAGATCGAAACAAGCAAGATTCACGAGCATCGATTTTACAAGTCGTCGCAGAGTAGACGAGAGAAAGGTGTAAATTTTTCTCTCAGAACTGCGCGAAAACTTGTATTCCGGCTCAAAGCACTGGGATACATCGTTTTAGATCGAAACTAGCAAGATTCTCGAGCATCGATTTTACAAGTCGTCGCAGAGTAGACGAGAAAAAGGTGTAAATTTTTCTCTCAGAACTGCGCGAAAACTTGTATTCTGGCTCAAAACAGCGAAATACATCGTTTTAGATCGAAACTATCAAGATTCACGAGCATCGATTTTACAAGTCGTCGAAGAGTAGACGAGAGAAAGGTGTAAACTTTTTCTCTCAGAACTGCGCGAAAACTTGTATTGCGGCTCAAAACAACGGGATACATCGTTTTAGATCAAGACAAGCAAAACTCACATGCATCGATTTTACAAGTCGTCGAAGAGTAGACGAGAGAAAGGTGTAAACTTTTTCTTTCAGAACTGCGCGAAAACTTGTATTCCGGCTCAAAACAACGGGATACATCGTTTTAGATCGCAACTAGCAAGATTCACGAGCATAGATTTTAAAAGTCGTCGAAGAGTAGATGAGAAAAAGGTGTAAACTTTTTCTCTCAGAACTGCGCGAAAACTTGTATTCTGGCTCAAAACAACGGGATACATCGTTTTAGATCGAAACTAGCACGATTAAAGGGCATTGATTTTACAAGTCGTCGAAGAGTAGACGAGAGAAAGGTGTAAACTTTTTCTCTCAGAACTGCGCGAAAACTTGTATTCCGGCTCAAAACAACGGGATACATCGTTTTAGATCGAAACTAGCAAGATTCACGAGCATCGATTTTACAAGTCGTCGCAGAGTATACGAGAGAAAAGTGTAAATTTTTCTCTCAGAACTGCGCGAAAACTTGTATGCCGGCTCAAAACAACGGAATACATCGTTTTAGATCGACACTATCAAGATTCACGAGCATCGATTTTACAACTCGTCGAAGAGTAGACGAGAGAAAGGTGTAAACTTTTTCTCTCAGAACTGCGCGAAAAATTGTACTCCGGCTCAAAACAACGGGATACATCGTTTTAGATCGAAAATAGCAAAATTCACGAGCATCTATTTAACAAGTCGTCGAAGAGTAGACGAGAGAAAGGTGTAAACTTTTTCTCTCAGAACTGCGCGAAAACTTGTATTCCAGCTCAAAACAACGGGATACATCGTTTTAGATTGAAACTAGCAAAATTCACGAGCATGAATTTTAAAAGTCGTCGAAGAGTAGACGAGAAAAAGGTGTAAACTTTTTCTCTCAGAACTGCGCGAAAACTTGTATTCTGGCTCAAAACAACGGGATACATCGTTTTAGACCAAAACTAGCACGATTAACGGGCATAGATTTTACAAGTCGTCGAAGAGTAGACGAGAGAAAGGTGTAAACTTTTTCTCTCAGAACTGCGCGAAAACTCGTATTCCGGCTCAAAACAACGGGATTCATTGTTTTAGAGCGAAACTCAATATTCACGAGCATCGATTTTACAAGTCGTCGAAGAGTAGACGAGAGAAAGGTGTAAACTTTTTCTCTCAGAACTGCGCGAAAACTTGTATTCCGGCTCAAAACAACGGGATACATCGTTTTAGATCGAAACTAGCAAGATTCACGAGCATCGATTTTACAAGTCGTCGCAGAGTAGACGAGAGAAAGGTGTAAATTTTTCTCTCAGAACTGCGCGAAAACTTGTATTCCGGCTCAAAACACTGGGATACATCGTTTTAGATCGAAACTAGCAAAATTAACGAGCATCGATTTTACAAGTCGTCGAAGAGTAGACGAGAGATAGGTGTAAACTTTTTCTCTCAGAACTGCGCGAAAACTTGTATTCCGGCTCAAAACAACGGGATACATCGTTTTAGATCGAAAGTCGCAAAATTCACGAGCATCGATTTGACAAGTCGTTGAAGAGTAGACGAGAGAAAGGTGTAAACTTTTTCTCTCAGAACTGCGCGAAAACTCGTATTCCGGCTCAAAACAACGGGGTAAATTGTTTTAGAGCGAAACTTTTAAAATTCACGAGCATCGATTTTACAAGTCGTCGAAGAGTAGACGAGAGAAAGGTGTAAACTTTTTCTCTCAGAACTGCGCGAAAAATTGTATTCCGGCTCAAAACAACGGGATACATTGTTTTAGAGCGAAACTATCAAGATTCACGAGCATCGATTTTACAAGTCGTCGAAGAGTAGACGAGAGAAAGGTGTAAACTTTTTCTCTCAGAACTGCGCGAAAACTTGTATTCCGGCTCAAAACAACGGGATACATCGTTTTAGATTGAAACTAGCAAGATTCACGAGCATCGATTTTACAAGTCGTCGCAGAGTAGACGAGAGAAAGGTGTAAATTGTTTCTCTCAGAACTGCGCGAAAACTTGTATTCCGGCTCAAAACAACGGAATACATCGTTTTAGATTGAAACTAGCAAGATTCACGAGCATCGATTTAACAAGTCGTCGAAGAGTAGACGAGAGAAAGGTGTAAACTTTTTCTCTCAGAACTGCGCGAAAACTTGTATTCCGGCTCAAAACAACGGAATACATCGTTTTAGATCGAAACTAGCAAGATTAACGAGCATCGACTTTACAAGTCGTCGCAGAGTAGACGAGAGAAAGGTGTAAATTTTTTCTCTCAGAACTGCGCGAAAACTTGTATTCCGGCTCAAAACAACGGAATACATCGTTTTAGATTGAAACTAGCAAGATTCACGAGCATCGATTTAACAAGTCGTCGAAGAGCAGACGAGAGAAAGGTGTAAACTTTTTCTCTCAGAACTGCGCGAAAACTTGTATTCCGGCTCAAAACAACGGGATACATCGTTTTAGATCGAAAGTAGCAAAATTCACGAGCATCGATTTAACAAGTCGTCGAAGAGTAGACGAGAGAAAGGTGTAAACTTTTTCTCTCAGAACTGCGCGAAAAATTGTATTCCGGCTCAAAACAACGGGATACATTGTTTTAGAGCGAAACTATCAAGATTCACGAGCATCGATTTTACAAGTCGTCGAAGAGTAGACGAGAGAAAGGTGTAAACTTTTTCTCTCAGAACTGCGCGAAAACTTGTATTCCGGCTCATAACAACGGGATACATTGGTTTAGATCGAAACTAGCAAGATTCACGAGCATCGATTTTACAAGTCGTCGAAGAGCAGACGAGAGAAAGGTGTAAACTTTTTCTCTCAGAACTGCGCGAAAACTTGTATTCCGGCTCAAAACAACGGGATACATCGTTTTAGATCGAAAGTAGCAAAATTCACGAGCATCGATTTAACAAGTCGTCGAAGAGTAGACGAGAGAAAGGTGTAAACTTTTTCTCTCAGAACTGCGCGAAAAATTGTATTCCGGCTCAAAACAACGGAATACATCGTTTTAGATCGAAACTCAATATTCACGAGCATCGATTTTACAAGTCGTCGAAGAGTAGACGAGAGAAAGGTGTAAACTTTTTCTCTCAGAACTGCGCGAAAACTTGTATTCCGGCTCAAAACAACGGGATACATCGTTTTAGATCGAAACTAGCAAGATTCACGAGCATCGATTTTACAAGTCGTCGCAGAGTAGACGAGAGAAAGGTGTAAATATTTCTCTCAGAACTGCGCGAAAACTTGTATTCCGGCTCAAAACACTGGGATACATCGTTTTAGATCGAAACTAGCAAAATTAACGAGCATCGATTTTACAAGTCGTCGAAGAGTAGACGAGAGATAGGTGTAAACTTTTTCTCTCAGAACTGCGCGAAAACTTGTATTCCGGCTCAAAACAACGGGATACATCGTTTTAGATCGAAAGTCGCAAAATTCACGAGCATCGATTTGACAAGTCGTTGAAGAGTAGACGAGAGAAAGGTGTAAACTTTTTCTCTCAGAACTGCGCGAAAACTCGTATTCCGGCTCAAAACAACGGGGTAAATTGTTTTAGAGCGAAACTGTCAAAATTCACGAGCATCGATTTTACAAGTCGTCGAAGAGTAGACGAGAGAAAGGTGTAAACTTTTTCTCTCAGAACTGCGCGAAAAATTGTATTCCGGCTCAAAACAACGGGATACATTGTTTTAGAGCGAAACTATCAAGATTCACGAGCATCGATTTTACAAGTCGTCGAAGAGTAGACGAGAGAAAGGTGTAAACTTTTTCTCTCAGAACTGCGCGAAAACTTGTATTCCGGCTCATAACAACGGGATACATTGGTTTAGATCGAAACTAGCAAGATTAACGAGCATCGACTTTACAAGTCGTCGAAGAGTAGACGAGAGAAAGGTGTAAACTTTTTCTCTCAGAACTGCGAGAAAACTTGTATTCCAGCTCAAAACAACGGGATACATCGTTTTAGATCAAAAGTAGCAAAACTCACGAGCATCAATTTTAAAAGTCGTCGAAGAGCAGACGAGAGAAAGGTGTAAACTTTTTCTCTCAGAACTGCGCGAAAACTTGTATTCCGGCTCAAAACAACGGGATACATCGTTTTAGATCGAAAGTAGCAAAATTCACGAGCATCGATTTAACAAGTCGTCGAAGAGTAGACGAGAGAAAGGTGTAAACTTTTTCTCTCAGAACTGCGCGAAAACTTGTATTCCGGCTCAAAACAACGGGGTAAATTGTTTTAGAGCGAAACTATCAAAATTCACGAGCATCGATTTTACAAGTCGTCGAAAAGTAGACGAGAGAAAGGTGTAAACTTCTACTCTCAGACCTGCGCGAAAAATTGTATTCCGGCTCAAAACAACGGGATACATCGTTTTAGATTGAAACTAGCAAGATTCACGAGCATCGATTTTACAAGTCGTCGCAGAGTAGACGAGAGAAAGGTGTAAATTGTTTCTCTCAGAACTGCGCGAAAACTTGTATTCCGGCTCAAAACAACGGAATACATCGTTTTAGATTGAAACTAGCAAGATTCACGAGCATCGATTTAACAAGTCGTCGAAGAGTAGACGAGAGAAAGGTGTAAACTTTTTCTCTCATAACTGCGCGAAAACTTGTATTCCGGCTCAAAACAACGGAATACATCGTTTTAGATCGAAACTAGCAAGATTAACGAGCATCGACTTTACAAGTCGTCGCAGAGTAGACGAGAGAAAGGTGTAAATTTTTTCTCTCAGAACTGCGCGAAAACTTGTATTCCGGCTCAAAACAACGGAATACATCGTTTTAGATTGAAACTAGCAAGATTCACGAGCATCGATTTAACAAGTCGTCGAAGAGCAGACGAGAGAAAGGTGTAAACTTTTTCTCTCAGAACTGCGCGAAAACTTGTATTCCGGCTCAAAACAACGGGATACATCGTTTTAGATCGAAAGTAGCAAAATTCACGAGCATCGATTTAACAAGTCGTCGAAGAGTAGACGAGAGAAAGGTGTAAACTTTTTCTCTCAGAACTGCGCGAAAAATTGTATTCCGGCTCAAAACAACGGGATACATTGTTTTAGAGCGAAACTATCAAGATTCACGAGCATCGATTTTACAAGTCGTCGAAGAGTAGACGAGAGAAAGGTGTAAACTTTTTCTCTCAGAACTGCGCGAAAACTTGTATTCCGGCTCATAACAACGGGATACATTGGTTTAGATCGAAACTAGCAAGATTCACGAGCATAGATTTTACAAGTCGTCGAAGAGCAGACGAGAGAAAGGTGTAAACTTTTTCTCTCAGAACTGCGCGAAAACTTGTATTCCGGCTCAAAACAACGGAATACATCGTTTTAGATCGAAACTAGCAAGATTAACGAGCATCGACTTTACAAGTCGTCGCAGAGTAGACGAGAGAAAGGTGTAAATTTTTTCTCTCAGAACTGCGCGAAAACTTGTATTCCGGCTCAAAACAACGGAATACATCGTTTTAGATTAAAACTAGCAAGATTCACGAGCATCGATTTAACAAGTCGTCGAAGAGCAGACGAGAGAAAGGTGTAAACTTTTTCTCTCAGAACTGCGCGAAAACTTGTATTCCGGCTCAAAACAACGGGATACATCGTTTTAGATCGAAAGTAGCAAAATTCACGAGCATCGATTTAACAAGTCGTCGAAGAGTAGACGAGAGAAAGGTGTAAACTTTTTCTCTCAGAACTGCGCGAAAACTTGTATTCCGGCTCAAAACAACGGGGTAAATTGTTTTAGAGCGAAACTATCAAAATTCACGAGCATCGATTTTACAAGTCGTCGAAAAGTAGACGAGAGAAAGGTGTAAACTTATACTCTCAGACCTGCGCGAAAAATTGTATTCCGGCTCAAAACAACGGGATACATCGTTTTAGATTGAAACTAGCAAGATTCACGAGCATCGATTTTACAAGTCGTCGCAGAGTAGACGAGAGAAAGGTGTAAATTTTTTCTCTCAGAACTGCGCGAAAAATTGTATTCCGGCTCAAAACAACGGGATACATCGTTTTAGATTGAAACTAGCAAGATTCACGAGCATCGATTTAACAAGTCGTCGAAGAGTAGACGAGAGAAAGGTGTAAACTTTTTCTCTCAGAACTGCGCGAAAACTTGTATTCCGGCTCAAAACAACGGAAAACATCGTTTTAGATCGAAACTAGCAAGATTAACGAGCATCGACTTTACAAGTCGTCGAAGAGTAGACGAGAGAAAGGTGTAAATTTTTCTCTCAGAACTGCGCGAAAACTTGTATTCCGGCTCAAAACACTGGGATACATCGTTTTAGATCGAAACTAGCACGATTAAAGGGCATCGATTTTACAAGTCGTCGAAGAGTAGACGAGAGAAAGGTGTAAACTTTTTCTCTCAGAACTGCGCGAAAACTTGTATTCCGGCTCAAAACAACGGGATACATCGTTTTAGATCGAAACTAGCAAGATTCACGAGCATCGATTTTACAAGTCGTCGCAGAGTAGACGAGAGAAAGGTGTAAATGTTTCTCTCAGAACTGCGCGAAAACTTGTATTCTGGCTCAAAACAACGAAATACATCGTTTTAGATCGAAACTATCAAGATTCACGAGCATCGATTTTACAAGTCGTCGAAGAGTAGACGAGAGAAAGGTGTAAACTTTTTCTCTCAGAACTGCGCGAAAACTTGTATTCCGGCTCATAACAACGGGATACATTGGTTTAGATCGAAACTAGCAAGATTCACGAGCATCGATTTTACAAGTCGTCGAAGAGCAGACGAGAGAAAGGTGTAAACTTTTTCTCTCAGAACTGCGCGAAAACTTGTATTCCGGCTCAAAACAACGGGATACATCGTTTTAGATCGAAAGTAGCAAAATTCACGAGCATCGATTTAACAAGTCGTCGAAGAGTAGACGAGAGAAAGGTGTAAACTTTTTCTCTCAGAACTGCGCGAAAACTTGTATTCCGGCTCAAAACAACGGGGTAAATTGTTTTAGAGCGAAACTATCAAAATTCACGAGCATCGATTTTACAAGTCGTCGAAGAGTAGACGAGAGAAAGGTGTAAACTTCTACTCTCAGACCTGCGCGAAAAATTGTATTCCGGCTCAAAACAACGGGATACATCGTTTTAGATTGAAACTAGCAAGATTCACGAGCATCGATTTTACAAGTCGTCGAAGAGTAGACGAGAGAAAGGTGTAAATTTTTTCTCTCAGAACTGCGCGAAAAATTGTATTCCGGCTCAAAACAACGGGATACATCGTTTTAGATTGAAACTAGCAAGATTCACGAGCATCGATTTAACAAGTCGTCGAAGAGTAGACGAGAGAAAGGTGTAAACTTCTACTCTCAGACCTGCGCGAAAAATTGTATTCCGGCTCAAAACAACGGGATACATCGTTTTAGATTGAAACTAGCAAGATTCACGAGCATCGATTTTACAAGTCGTCGCAGAGTAGACGAGAGAAAGGTGTAAAGTTTTTCTCTCAGAACTGCGCGAAAAATTGTATTCCGGCTCAAAACAACGGGATACATCGTTTTAGATTGAAACTAGCAAGATTCACGAGCATCGATTTAACAAGTCGTCGAAGAGTAGACGAGAGAAAGGTGTAAACTTTTTCTCTCAGAACTGCGCGAAAACTTGTATTCCGGCTCAAAACAACGGAAAACATCGTTTTAGATCGAAACTAGCAAGATTAACGAGCATCGACTTTACAAGTCGTCGAAGAGTAGACGAGAGAAAGGTGTAAATTTTTCTCTCAGAACTGCGCGAAAACTTGTATTCCGGCTCAAAACACTGGGATACATCGTTTTAGATCGAAACTAGCACGATTAAAGGGCATCGATTTTACAAGTCGTCGAAGAGTAGACGAGAGAAAGGTGTAAACTTTTTCTCTCAGAACTGCGCGAAAACTTGTATTCCGGCTCAAAACAACGGGATACATCGTTTTAGATCGAAACTAGCAAGATTCACGAGCATCGATTTTACAAGTCGTCGCAGAGTAGACGAGAGAAAGGTGTAAATGTTTCTCTCAGAACTGCGCGAAAACTTGTATTCTGGCTCAAAACAACGAAATACATCGTTTTAGATCGAAACTATCAAGATTCACGAGCATCGATTTTACAAGTCGTCGAAGAGTAGACGAGAGAAAGGTGTGAACTTTTTCTCTCAGAACTGCGCGAAAACTTGTATTGCGGCTCAAAACAACGGGATACATCGTTTTAGATCAAGACAAGCAAAATTCACATGCATCGATTTTACAAGTCGTCGAAGAGTAGACGAGAGAAAGGTGTAAACTTTTTTCTTTCAGAACTGCGCGAAAACTTGTATTCCGGCTCAAAACAACGGGATACATCGTTTTAGATCGCAACTAGCAAGATTCACGAGCATAGATTTTAAAAGTCGTCGAAGAGTAGACGAGAAAAAGGTGTAAACTTTTTCTCTCAGAACTGCGCGAAAACTTGTATTCTGGCTCAAAACAACGGGATACATCGTTTTAGATCAAAACTAGCACGATTAACGGGCATAGATTTTACAAGTCGTCGAAGAGTAGACGAGAGAAAGGTGTAAACTTTTTCTCTCAGAACTGCGCGAAAACTCGTATTCCGGCTCAAAACAACGGGATTCATTGTTTTAGAGCGAAACTCAATATTCACGAGCATCGATTTTACAAGTCGTCGAAGAGTAGACGAGAGAAAGGTGTAAACTTTTTCTCTCAGAACTGCGCGAAAACTTGTATTCCGGCTCAAAACAACGGGATACATCGTTTTAGATCGAAACTAGCAAGATTCACGAGCATCGATTTTACAAGTCGTCGCAGAGTAGACGAGAGAAAGGTGTAAATTTTTCTCTCAGAACTGCGCGAAAACTTGTATTCCGGCTCAAAACACTGGGATACATCGTTTTAGATCGAAACTAGCAAAATTAACGAGCATCGATTTTACAAGTCGTCGAAGAGTAGACGAGAGATAGGTGTAAACTTTTTCTCTCAGAACTGCGCGAAAACTTGTATTCCGGCTCAAAACAACGGGATACATCGTTTTAGATCGAAAGTCGCAAAATTCACGAGCATCGATTTGACAAGTCGTTGAAGAGTAGACGAGAGAAAGGTGTAAACTTTTTCTCTCAGAACTGCGCGAAAACTCGTATTCCGGCTCAAAACAACGGGGTAAATTGTTTTAGAGCGAAACTGTCAAAATTCACGAGCATCGATTTTACAAGTCGTCGAAGAGTAGACGAGAGAAAGGTGTAAACTTTTTCTCTCAGAACTGCGCGAAAAATTGTATTCCGGCTCAAAACAACGGGATACATTGTTTTAGAGCGAAACTATCAAGATTCACGAGCATCGATTTTACAAGTCGTCGAAGAGTAGACGAGAGAAAGGTGTAAACTTTTTCTCTCAGAACTGCGCGAAAACTTGTATTCCGGCTCATAACAACGGGATACATTGGTTTAGATCGAAACTAGCAAGATTAACGAGCATCGACTTTACAAGTCGTCGAAGAGTAGACGAGAGAAAGGTGTAAACTTTTTCTCTCAGAACTGCGCGAAAACTTGTATTCCAGCTCAAAACAACGGGATACATCGTTTTAGATCAAAACTAGCAAAACTCACGAGCATCAATTTTAAAAGTCGTCGAAGAGCAGACGAGAGAAAGGTGTAAACTTTTTCTCTCAGAACTGCGCGAAAACTTGTATTCCGGCTCAAAACAACGGGATACATCGTTTTAGATCGAAAGTAGCAAAATTCACGAGCATCGATTTAACAAGTCGTCGAAGAGTAGACGAGAGAAAGGTGTAAACTTTTTCTCTCAGAACTGCGCGAAAACTTGTATTCCGGCTCAAAACAACAGGGTAAATTGTTTTAGAGCGAAACTATCAAAATTCACGAGCATCGATTTTACAAGTCGTCGAAAAGTAGACGAGAGAAAGGTGTAAACTTCTACTCTCAGACCTGCGCGAAAAATTGTATTCCGGCTCAAAACAACGGGATACATCGTTTTAGATTGAAACTAGCAAGATTCACGAGCATCGATTTTACAAGTCGTCGCAGAGTAGACGAGAGAAAGGTGTAAATTTTTCTCTCAGAACTGCGCGAAAACTTGTATTCCGGCTCAAAACAACGGAATACATCGTTTTAGATCGAAACTAGCAAGATTAACGAGCATCGACTTTACAAGTCGTCGAAGAGTAGACGAGAGAAAGGTGTAAATGTTTCTCTCAGAACTGCGCGAAAACTTGTATTCTGGCTCAAAACAACGAAATACATCGTTTTAGATTGAAACTATCAAGATTCACGAGCATCGATTTTACAAGTCGTCGAAGAGTAGACGAGAGAAAGGTGTAAACTTTTTCTCTCAGAACTGCGCGAAAACTTGTATTGCGGCTCAAAACAACGGGATACATCGTTTTAGATCAAGACAAGCAAAATTCACATGCATCGATTTTACAAGTCGTCGAAGAGTAGACGAGAGAAAGGTGTAAACTTTTTTCTTTCAGAACTGCGCGAAAACTTGTATTCCGGCTCAAAACAACGGGATACATCGTTTTAGATCGCAACTAGCAAGATTCACGAGCATAGATTTTAAAAGTCGTCGAAGTGTTGATGAGAAAAAGGTGTAAACTTTTTCTCTCAGAACTGCGCGAAAACTTGTATTCTGGCTCAAAACAACGGGATACATCGTTTTAGATCGAAACTAGCACGATTAAAGGGCATCGATTTTACAAGTCGTCGAAGAGTAGACGAGAGAAAGGTGTAAACTTTTTCTCTCAGAACTGCGCGAGAACTTGTATTCCGGCTCAAAACAACGGGATACATCGTTTTAGATCGAAACTAGCAAGATTCACGAGCATCGATTTTACAAGTCGTCGCAGAGTATACGAGAAAAAAGTGTAAATTTTTCTCTCAGAACTGCGCGAAAACTTGTATGCCGGCTCAAAACAACGGAATACATCGTTTTAGATCGACACTATCAAGATTCACGAGCATCGATTTTACAACTCGTCGAAGAGTAGACGAGAGAAAGGTGTAAACTTTTTCTCTCAGAACTGCGCGAAAAATTGTACTCCGGCTCAAAACAACGGGATACATCGTTTTAGATCGAAAGTAGCAAAATTCACGAGCATCGATTTAACAAGTCGTCGAAGAGTAGACGAGAGAAAGGTGTAAACTTTTTCTCTCAGAACTGCGCGAAAACTTGTATTCCAGCTCAAAACAACGGGATACATCGTTTTAGATTGAAACTAGCAAAATTCACGGGCATCAATTTTAAAAGTCGTCGAAGAGTAGACGAGAAAAAGGTGTAAACTTTTTCTCTAAACTTGTATTCTGGCTCAAAACAACGGGATACATCGTTTTAGATCGAAACTAGCACGATTAACGGGCATAGATTTTACAAGTCGTCGAAGAGTAGACGAGAGAAAGGTGTAAACTTTTTCTCTCAGAACTGCGCGAAAACTCGTATTCCGGCTCAAAACAACGGGATACATCGTTTTAGATCGAAACTAGCAAGATTCACGAGGATCGATTTTACAAGTCGTCGCAGAGTAGACGAGAGAAAGGTGTAAATTTTTCTCTCAGAACTGCGCGAAAACTTGTATTCCGGCTCAAAACACTGGGATACATCGTTTTAGATCGAAACTAGCAAAATTAACGAGCATCGATTTTACAAGTCGTCGAAGAGTAGACGAGAGATAGGTGTAAACTTTTTCTCTCAGAACTGCGCGAAAACTTGTATTCCGGCTCAAAACAACGGAATACATCGTTCTAGATCGAAAGTCGCAAAATTCACGAGCATCGATTTAACAAGTCGTTGAAGAGTAGACGAGAGAAAGGTGTAAACTTTTTCTCTCAGCACTGCGCGAAAACTCGTAGTCCGGCTCAAAACAACGGGGTAAATTGTTTTAGAGCAAAACTGTCAAAATTCTTGAGCATCGATTTTACAAGTCGTCGAAGAGTAGACGAGAGAAAGGTGTAAACGTTTTCTCTCAGAACTGCGCGAAAACTTGTATTCCGGCTCAAAACAACGGGATACATCGTTTTAGATCGAAACAAGCAAGATTCACGAGCATCGATTTTACAAGTCGTCGCAGAGTAGACGAGAGAAAGGTGTAAATCTTTCTCTCAGAACTGCGCGAAAACTTGTATTCCGGCTCAAAACACTGGGATACATCGTTTTAGATCGAAACTAGCAAGATTCTCGAGCATCGATTTTACAAGTCGTCGCAGAGTAGACGAGAGAAAGGTGTAAATTTTTCTCTCAGAACTGCGCGAAAACTTGTATTCTGGCTCAAAACAACGAAATACATCGTTTTAGATCGAAACTATCAAGATTCACGAGCATCGATTTTACAAGTCGTCGAAGAGTAGACGAGAGAAAGGTGTAAACTTTTTCTCTCAGAACTGCGCGAAAACTTGTATTGCGGCTCAAAACAACGGGATACATCGTTTTAGATCAAGACAAGCAAAACTCACATGCATCGATTTTACAAGTCGTCGAAGAGTACGAGAGAAAGGTGTAAACGTTTTCTTTCAGAACTGCGCGAAAACTTGTATTCCGGCTCAAAACAACGGGATACATCGTTTTAGATCGCAACTAGCAAGATTCACGAGCATAGATTTTAAAAGTCGTCGAAGAGTAGATGAGAAAAAGGTGTAAACTTTTTCTCTCAGAACTGCGCGAAAACTTGTATTCTGGCTCAAAACAACGGGATACATCGTTTTAGATCGAAACTAGCACGATTAAAGGGCATCGATTTTACAAGTCGTCGAAGAGTAGACGAGAGAAAGGTGTAAACTTTTTCTCTCAGAACTGCGCGAAAACTTGTATTCCGGCTCAAAACAACGGGATACATCGTTTTAGATCGAAACTAGCAAGATTCACGAGCATCGATTTTACAAGTCGTCGCAGAGTATACGAGAGAAAAGTGTAAATTTTTCTCTCAGAACTGCGCGAAAACTTGTATGCCGGCTCAAAACAACGGAATACATCGTTTTAGATCGACACTATCAAGATTCACGAGCATCGATTTTACAACTCGTCGAAGAGTAGACGAGAGAAAGGTGTAAATTTTTGCTCTCAGAACTGCGCGAAAAATTGTACTCCGGCTCAAAACAACGGGATACATCGTTTTAGATCGAAAGTAGCAAAATTCACGAGCATCGATTTAACAAGTCGTCGAAGAGTAGACGAGAGAAAGGTGTAAACTTTTTCTCAGAACTGCGCGAAAACTTGTATTCCAGCTCAAAACAACGGGATACATCGTTTTAGATTGAAACTAGCAAAATTCACGAGCATGAATTTTAAAAGTCGTCGAAGAGTAGAGGAGAAAAAGGTGTAAACTTTTTCTCTCAGAACTGCGCGAAAACTCGTATTCCGGCTCAAAACAACGGGATTCATTGTTTTAGAGCGAAACTCAATATTCACGAGCATCGATTTTACAAGTCGTCGAAGAGTAGACGAGAGAAAGGTGTAAACTTTTTCTCTCAGAACTGCGCGAAAACTTGTATTCCGGCTCAAAACAACGGGATACATCGTTTTAGATCGAAACTAGCAAGATTCACGAGCATCGATTTTACAAGTCGTCGCAGAGTAGACGAGAGAAAGGTGTAAATTTTTCTCTCAGAACTGCGCGAAAACTTGTATTCCGGCTCATAACAACGGGATACATTGGTTTAGATCGAAAGTCGCAAAATTCACGAGCATCGATTTAACTAGTCGTTGAAGAGTAGACGAGAGAAAGGTGTAAACTTTTTCTCTCAGAACTGCGCGAAAACTCGTATTCCGGCTCAAAACAACGGGGTAAATTGTTTTAGAGCGAAACTGTCAAAATTCACGAGCATCGATTTTACAAGTCGTCGAAGAGTAGACGAGAGAAAGGTGTAAACTTTTTCTCTCAGAACTGCGCGAAAAATTGTATTCCGGCTTAAAACAACGGGATACATTGTTTTAGAGCGAAACTATCAAGATTCACGAGCATCGATTTTACAAGTCGTCGAAGAGTAGACGAGAGAAAGGTGTAAACTTTTTCTCTCAGAACTGCGCGAAAACTTGTATTCCGGCTCATAACAACGGGATACATTGGTTTAGATCGAAACTAGCAAGATTAACGAGCATCGATGTTACAAGTCGTCGAAGAGTAGACGAGAGAAAGGTGTAAACTTTTTCTCTCAGAACTGCGCAAAAACTTGTATTCCAGCTCAAAACAACGGGATACATCGTTTTAGATCAAAACTAGCAAAATTCACGAGCATCAATTTTAAAAGTCGTCGAAGAGCAGACGAGAGAAAGGTGTAAACTTTTTCTCTCAGAACTGCGCGAAAACTTGTATTCCGGCTCAAAACAACGGGATACATCGTTTTAGATCGAAAGTAGCAAAATTCACGAGCATCGATTTAACAAGTCGTCGAAGATTAGACGAGAGAAAGGTGTAAACTTTTTCTCTCAGAACTGCGCGAAAACTTGTATTCCGGCTCAAAACAACGGGGTAAATTGTTTTAGAGCGAAACTATCAAAATTCACGAGCATCGATTTTACAAGTCGTCGAAGAGTAGACGAGAGAAAGGCGTAAACTTTTACTCTCAGACCTGCGCGAAAAATTGTATTCCGGCTCAAAACAACGGGATACATCGTTTTAATTGAAATTAGCAAGATTCACGAGCATCGATTTTACAAGTCGTCGCAGAGTAGACGAGAGAAAGGTGTAAATTTTTCTCTCAGAACTGCGCGAAAACTTGTATTCCGGCTCAAAACAACGGAATACATCGTTTTAGATCGAAACTAGCAAGATTAACGAGCATCGACTTTACAAGTCGTCGAAGAGTAGACGAGAGAAAGGTGTAAATTTTTCTCTCAGAACTGCGCGAAAACTTGTATTCCGGCTCAAAACACTGGGATACATCGTTTTAGATCGAAACTAGCAAGATTCTCGAGCATCGATTTTACAAGTCGTAGCAGAGTAGACGAGAGAAAGGTGTAAATTTTTCTCTCAGAACTGCGCGAAAACTTGTATTCTGGCTCAAAACAACGAAATACATCGTTTTAGATCGAAACTATCAAGATTCACGAGCATCGATTTTACAAGTCGTCGAAGAGTAGACGAGAGAAAGGTGTAAACTTTTTCTCTCAGAACTGCGCGAAAACTTGTATTGCGGCTCAAAACAACGGGATACATCGTTTTAGATCGCAACTAGCAAGATTCACGAGCATAGATTTTAAAAGTCGTCGAAGAGTAGATGAGAAAAAGGTGTAAACTTTTTCTCTCAGAACTGCGCGAAAACTTGTATTCTGGCTCAAAACAACGGGATACATCGTTTTAGATCGAAACTAGCACGTTTAAAGGGCATCGATTTTACAAGTCGTCGAAGAGTAGACGAGAGAAAGGTGTAAACTTTTTCTCTCAGAACTGCGCGAAAACTTGTATTCCGGCTCAAAACAACGGGATACATCGTTTTAGATCGAAACTAGCAAGATTCACGAGCATCGATTTTACAAGTCGTCGCAGAGTATACGAGAAAAAAGTGTAAATTTTTCTCTCAGAACTGCGCGAAAACTTGTATGCCGGCTCAAAACAACGGAATACATCGTTTTAGATCGACACTATTAAGATTCACGAGCATCGATTTTACAACTCGTCGAAGAGTAGACGAGAGAAAGGTGTAAACTTTTTCTCTCAGAACTGCGCGAAAAATTGTACTCCGGCTCAAAACAACGGGATACATCGTTTTAGATCGAAAGTAGCAAAATTCACGAGCATCGATTTTAAAAGTCGTCGAAGAGTAGACGAGAGAAAGGTGTAAACTTTTTCTCTCAGAACTGCGCGAAAACTTGTATTCTGGCTCAAAACAACGGGATACATCGTTTTAGATTGAAACTAGCACGATTAACGGGCATAGATTTTACAAGTCGTCGAAGAGTAGACGAGAGAAAGGTGTAAACTTTTTCTCTCAGAACTGCGCGAAAACTCGTATTCCGGCTCAGAACAACGGGATACATCGTTTTAGATCGAAACTAGCAAGATTCACGAGCATCGATTTTACAAGTCGTCGCAGAGTAGACGAGAGAAAGGTGTAAATTTTTCTCTCAGAACTGCGGGAAAACTTGTATTCCGGCTCAAAACAACGGAATACATCGTTTTAGATCGAAACTATCAAGATTCACGAGCATCGATTTTACAAGTCGTCGAAGAGTAGACGAGAGAAAGGTGTAAACTTTTTCTCTCAGAACTGCGCGAAAACTTGTATTCCGGCTCAAAACACTGGGATACATCGTTTTAGATCGAAACTAGCAAAATTAACGAGCATCGACTTTACAAGTCGTCGAAGAGTAGACGAGAGATAGGTGTAAACTTTTTCTCTCAAAACTGCGCGAAAACTTGTATTCCGGCTCAAAACAACGGGATACATCGTTTTAGATCGAAAGTCGCAAAATTCACGAGCATCGATTTAACAAGTCGTTGAAGAGTAGACGAGAGAAAGGTGTAAACTTTTTCTCTCAGAACTGCGCGAAAACTCGTATTCCGGCTCAAAACAACGGAGTAAATTGTTTTAGAGCGAAACTGTCAAAATTCACGAGCATCGATTTTACAAGTCGTCGAAGAGTAGACGAGAGAAAGGTGTAAACTTTTTCTCTCAGAACTGCGCGAAAAATTGTATTCCGGCTCAAAACAACGGGATACATTGTTTTAGAGCGAAACTATCAAGATTCACGAGCATCGATTTTACAAGTCGTCGAAGAGTAGACGAGAGAAAGGTGTAAACTTTTTCTCTCAGAACTGCGCGAAAACTTGTATTCCGGCTCATAACAACGGGATACATTGGTTTAGATCGAAACTAGCAAGATTAACGAGCATCGATTTTACAAGTCGTCGAAGAGTAGACGAGAGAAAGGTGTAAACTTTTTCTCTCAGAACTGCGCGAAAACTTGTATTCCAGCTCAAAACAACGGGATACATCGTTTTAGATTGAAACTAGCAAGATTCACGAGCATCGATTTTACAAGTCGTCGCAGAGTAGACGAGAGAAAGGTGTAAATTTTTCTCTCAGAACTGCGCGAAAACTTGTATTCCGGCTCAAAACAACGGAATACGTCGTTTTAGATCGAAACTAGCAAGATTAACGAGCATCGATTTTACAAGTCGTCGAAGAGTAGACGAGAGAAAGGTGTAAACTTTTTCTCTCAGAACTGCGCGCAAACTTGTATTCCGGCTCAAAACAACGGGATACATCGTTTTAGATCGAAACTATCAAGATTCACGAGCATCGATTTTACAAGTCGTTGAAGAGTAGACGAGAGAAACGTGTAAACTTTTTCTCTCAGATCTGCGCGAAAAATAGTATTCCGGCTCAAAACAACGGGATACATCGTTTTAGATCGAAAGTAGCAAAATTCACGAGCATCGATTTAACAAGTCGTCGAAGAGTAGACGAGCGAAAGGTGTAAACTTTTTCTCTCAGAACTGCGCGAAAACTTGTATTCCAGCTCCAAACAACGGGATACATCGTTTTAGATCGAAACTAGCAAAATTCACGAGCATCAATTTTAAAAGTCGTCGAAGAGTAGACGAGAGAAAGGTGTAAACTTTTTCTCTCAGAACTGCGCGAAAACTTGTATTCCGGCTCAAATAATTGAGATACATCGCTTTAGATCGAAACTAGCAAGATTCACGAGCATCGATTTTACATGTCGTCGAAGAGAACGAGAGAAAGGTGTAAACTTTTTCTCTCAGAACTGCGCAAAAATTTGTATTCCGGCTCAAAACAACGGGATACATCGTTTTAGATCGAAACTAGCAAGATTCACGAGCATCAATTTTACAAGTTGTCGAAGAGTAGACGAGAGAAAGGTGTAAACGTTTTCTCTCAGAACTGCGTGAAGACTTGTATTCCGGCTCAAAACAACGGGATACATCGTTTTAGATCGAAACTAGCAAGATTAACGAGCATCGATTTTACAAGTCGACGAAGAGTAGACGAGAGAAAGGTGTAAACTTTTTCTCTCAGAACTGCGCGAAAACTTGTATTCCGGCTCAAAACAACGGGATACATCGTTTTAGAACGAAACTAGCACAATTAACGAGCATCGATTTTACAAGTAGTCGAAGAGTAGACGAGAGATAGGTGTAAACATTTTCTCTCAGAACGGCGCGAAAACTTGTATTCCGGCTCAAATAATTGAGATACATCGCTTTAGATTGAAACTAGCAAGATTCACGAACATCGATTTTACATGTCGTCGAAGAGTAGACGAGAGAAAGGTGTAAACTTTTTCTCTCAGAACTGCGCGAAAAATTGTATTCCGGCTCAAAACAACGGGATACATTGTTTTAGAGCGAAACTATCAAGATTCACGAGCATCGATTTTACAAGTCGTCGAAGAGTAGACGAGAGAAAGGTGTACTTTTTCTCTCAGAACTGCGCGAAAACTTGTATTCCGGCTCATAACAACGGGATACATTGGTTTAGATCGAAACTAGCAAGATTAACGAGCATCGATTTTACAAGTCGTCGAAGAGTAGACGAGAGAAAGGTGTAAACTTTTTCTCTCAGAACTGCGCGAAAACTTGTATTCCAGCTCAAAACAACGGGATACATCGTTTTAGATTGAAACTAGCAAGATTCACGAGCATCGATTTTACAAGTCGTCGCAGAGTAGACGAGAGAAAGGTGTAAATTTTTCTCTCAGAACTGCGCGAAAACTTGTATTCCGGCTCAAAACAACGGGATACATCGTTTTAGATCGAAACTAGCAAGATTCACGAGCATCGATTTTAAAAGTCGTCGAAGAGTAGAGGAGAAAAAGGTGTAAACTTTTTCTCTCAGAACTGCGCGAAAACTCGTATTCCGGCTCAAAACAACGGGATTCATTGTTTTAGAGCGAAACTCAATATTCACGAGCATCGATTTTACAAGTCGTCGAAGAGTAGACGAGAGAAAGGTGTAAACTTTTTCTCTCAGAACTGCGCGAAAACTTGTATTCCGGCTCAAAACAACGGGATACATCGTTTTAGATCGAAACTAGCAAGATTCACGAGCATCGATTTTACAAGTCGTCGCAGAGTAGACGAGAGAAAGGTGTAAATTTTTCTCTCAGAACTGCGCGAAAACTTGTATTCCGGCTCATAACAACGGGATACATTGGTTTAGATCGAAAGTCGCAAAATTCACGAGCATCGATTTAACAAGTCGTTGAAGAGTAGACGAGAGAAAGGTGTAAACTTTTTCTCTCAGAACTGCGCGAAAACTCGTATTCCGGCTCAAAACAACGGGGTAAATTGTTTTAGAGCGAAACTGTCAAAATTCACGAGCATCGATTTTACAAGTCGTCGAAGAGTAGACGAGAGAAAGGTGTAAACTTTTTCTCTCAGAACTGCGCGAAAAATTGTATTCCGGCTTAAAACAACGGGATACATTGTTTTAGAGCGAAACTATCAAGATTCACGAGCATCGATTTTACAAGTCGTCGAAGAGTAGACGAGAGAAAGGTGTAAACTTTTTCTCTCAGAACTGCGCGAAAACTTGTATTCCGGCTCATAACAACGGGATACATTGGTTTAGATCGAAACTAGCAAGATTAACGAGCATCGATGTTACAAGTCGTCGAAGAGTAGACGAGAGAAAGGTGTAAACTTTTTCTCTCAGAACTGCGCAAAAACTTGTATTCCAGCTCAAAACAACGGGATACATCGTTTTAGATCAAAACTAGCAAAATTCACGAGCATCAATTTTAAATGTCGTCGAAGAGCAGACGAGAGAAAGGTGTAAACTTTTTCTCTCAGAACTGCGCGAAAACTTGTATTCCGGCTCAAAACAACGGGATACATCGTTTTAGATCGAAAGTAGCAAAATTCACGAGCATCGATTTAACAAGTCGTCGAAGATTAGACGAGAGAAAGGTGTAAACTTTTTCTCTCAGAACTGCGCGAAAACTTGTATTCCGGCTCAAAACAACGGGGTAAATTGTTTTAGAGCGAAACTATCAAAATTCACGAGCATCGATTTTACAAGTCGTCGAAGAGTAGACGAGAGAAAGGCGTAAACTTTTACTCTCAGACCTGCGCGAAAAATTGTATTCCGGCTCAAAACAACGGGATACATCGTTTTAGATTGAAATTAGCAAGATTCACGAGCATCGATTTTACAAGTCGTCGCAGAGTAGACGAGAGAAAGGTGTAAATTTTTCTCTCAGAACTGCGCGAAAACTTGTATTCCGGCTCAAAACAACGGAATACATCGTTTTAGATCGAAACTAGCAAGATTAACGAGCATCGACTTTACAAGTCGTCGAAGAGTAGACGAGAGAAAGGTGTAAATTTTTCTCTCAGAACTGCGCGAAAACTTGTATTCCGGCTCAAAACACTGGGATACATCGTTTTAGATCGAAACTAGCAAGATTCTCGAGCATCGATTTTACAAGTCGTAGCAGAGTAGACGAGAGAAAGGTGTAAATTTTTCTCTCAGAACTGCGCGAAAACTTGTATTCTGGCTCAAAACAACGAAATACATCGTTTTAGATCGAAACTATCAAGATTCACGAGCATCGATTTTACAAGTCGTCGAAGAGTAGACGAGAGAAAGGTGTAAACTTTTTCTCTCAGAACTGCGCGAAAACTTGTATTGCGGCTCAAAACAACGGGATACATCGTTTTAGATCGCAACTAGCAAGATTCACGAGCATAGATTTTAAAAGTCGTCGAAGAGTAGATGAGAAAAAGGTGTAAACTTTTTCTCTCAGAACTGCGCGAAAACTTGTATTCTGGCTCAAAACAACGGGATACATCGTTTTAGATCGAAACTAGCACGTTTAAAGGGCATCGATTTTACAAGTCGTCGAAGAGTAGACGAGAGAAAGGTGTAAACTTTTTCTCTCAGAACTGCGCGAAAACTTGTATTCCGGCTCAAAACAACGGGATACATCGTTTTAGATCGAAACTAGCAAGATTCACGAGCATCGATTTTACAAGTCGTCGCAGAGTATACGAGAAAAAAGTGTAAATTTTTCTCTCAGAACTGCGCGAAAACTTGTATGCCGGCTCAAAACAACGGAATACATCGTTTTAGATCGACACTATTAAGATTCACGAGCATCGATTTTACAACTCGTCGAAGAGTAGACGAGAGAAAGGTGTAAACTTTTTCTCTCAGAACTGCGCGAAAAATTGTACTCCGGCTCAAAACAACGGGATACATCGTTTTAGATCGAAAGTAGCAAAATTCACGAGCATCGATTTTAAAAGTCGTCGAAGAGTAGACGAGAGAAAGGTGTAAACTTTTTCTCTCAGAACTGCGCGAAAACTTGTATTCTGGCTCAAAACAACGGGATACATCGTTTTAGATCGAAACTAGCACGATTAACGGGCATAGATTTTACAAGTCGTCGAAGAGTAGACGAGAGAAAGGTGTAAACTTTTTCTCTCAGAACTGCGCGAAAACTCGTATTCCGGCTCAGAACAACGGGATACATCGTTTTAGATCGAAACTAGCAAGATTCACGAGCATCGATTTTACAAGTCGTCGCAGAGTAGACGAGAGAAAGGTGTAAATTTTTCTCTCAGAACTGCGGGAAAACTTGTATTCCGGCTCAAAACAACGGAATACATCGTTTTAGATCGAAACTATCAAGATTCACGAGCATCGATTTTACAAGTCGTCGAAGAGTAGACGAGAGAAAGGTGTAAACTTTTTCTCTCAGAACTGCGCGAAAACTTGTATTCCGGCTCAAAACACTGGGATACATCGTTTTAGATCGAAACTAGCAAAATTAACGAGCATCGATTTTACAAGTCGTCGAAGAGTAGACGAGAGATAGGTGTAAACTTTTTCTCTCAGAACTGCGCGAAAACTTGTATTCCGGCTCAAAACAACGGGATACATCGTTTTAGATCGAAAGTCGCAAAATTCACGAGCATCGATTTAACAAGTCGTTGAAGAGTAGACGAGAGAAAGGTGTAAACTTTTTCTCTCAGAACTGCGCAAAAACTCGTATTCCGGCTCAAAACAACGGAGTAAATTGTTTTAGAGCGAAACTGTCAAAATTCACGAGCATCGATTTTACAAGTCGTCGAAGAGTAGACGAGAGAAAGGTGTAAACTTTTTCTCTCAGAACTGCGCGAAAAATTGTATTCCGGCTCAAAACAACAAGATACATTGTTTTAGAGCGAAACTATCAAGATTCACGAGCATCGATTTTACAAGTCGTCGAAGAGTAGACGAGAGAAAGGTGTAAACTTTTTCTCTCAGAACTGCGCGAAAACTTGTATTCCGGCTCATAACAACGGGATACATTGGTTTAGATCGAAACTAGCAAGATTAACGAGCATCGATTTTACAAGTCGTCGAAGAGTAGACGAGAGAAAGGTGTAAACTTTTTCTCTCAGAACTGCGCGAAAACTTGTATTCCAGCTCAAAACAACGGGATACATCGTTTTAGATTGAAACTAGCAAGATTCACGAGCATCGATTTTACAAGTCGTCGCAGAGTAGACGAGAGAAAGGTGTAAATTTTTCTCTCAGAACTGCGCGAAAACTTGTATTCCGGCTCAAAACAACGGAATACGTCGTTTTAGATCGAAACTAGCAAGATTAACGAGCATCGATTTTACAAGTCGTCGAAGAGTAGACGAGAGAAAGGTGTAAACTTTTTCTCTCAGAACTGCGCGCAAACTTGTATTCCGGCTCAAAACAACGGGATACATCGTTTTAGATCGAAACTATCAAAATTCACGAGCATCGATTTTACAAGTCGTTGAAGAGTAGACGAGAGAAACGTGTAAACTTTTTCTCTCAGATCTGCGCGAAAAATAGTATTCCGGCTCAAAACAACGGGATACATCGTTTTAGATCGAAAGTAGCAAAATTCACGAGCATCGATTTAACAAGTCGTCGAAGAGTAGACGAGCGAAAGGTGTAAACTTTTTCTCTCAGAACTGCGCGAAAACTTGTATTCCAGCTCCAAACAACGGGATACATCGTTTTAGATCGAAACTAGCAAAATTCACGAGCATCAATTTTAAAAGTCGTCGAAGAGTAGACGAGAGAAAGGTGTAAACTTTTTCTCTCAGAACTGCGCGAAAACTTGTATTCCGGCTCAAATAATTGAGATACATCGCTTTAGATCGAAACTAGCAAGATTCACGAGCATCGATTTTACATGTCGTCGAAGAGAACGAGAGAAAGGTGTAAACTTTTTCTCTCAGAACTGCGCAAAAATTTGTATTCCGGCTCAAAACAACGGGATACATCGTTTTAGATCGAAACTAGCAAGATTCACGAGCATCAATTTTACAAGTTGTCGAAGAGTAGACGAGAGAAAGGTGTAAACGTTTTCTCTCAGAACTGCGTGAAGACTTGTATTCCGGCTCAAAACAACGGGATACATCGTTTTAGATCGAAACTAGCAAGATTAACGAGCATCGATTTTACAAGTCGACGAAGAGTAGACGAGAGAAAGGTGTAAACTTTTTCTCTCAGAACTGCGCGAAAACTTGTATTCCGGCTCAAAACAACGGGATACATCGTTTTAGAACGAAACTAGCACAATTAACGAGCATCGATTTTACAAGTAGTCGAAGAGTAGACGAGAGATAGGTGTAAACATTTTCTCTCAGAACGGCGCGAAAACTTGTATTCCGGCTCAAATAATTGAGATACATCGCTTTAGATTGAAACTAGCAAGATTCACGAACATCGATTTTACATGTCGTCGAAGAGTAGACGAGAGAAAGGTGTAAACTTTTTCTCTCAGAACTGCGCGAAAAATTGTATTCCGGCTCAAAACAACGGGATACATCGATTTAGATCGAAACTAGCACGATTAACGGGCATAGATTTTACAAGTCGTCGAAGAGTAGACGAGAGAAAGGTGTAAACTTTTTCTCTCAGAACTGCGCAAAAACTCGTATTCCGGCTCAAAACAACGGGATACATCGTTTTAGATCGAAACTAGCAAGATTCACGAGCATCGATTTTACAAGTCGTCGCAGAGTAGACGAGAGAAAGGTGTAAATTTTTCTCTCAGAATTGCGCGAAAACTTGTATTCCGGCTCAAAACAACGGAATACATCGTTTTAGATCGAAACTATCAAGATTCACGAGCATCGATTTTACAAGTCGTCGAAGAGTAGACGAGAGAAAGGTGTAAACTTTTTCTCTCAGAACTGCGCGAAAACTTGTATTCCGGCTCAAAACACTGGGATACATCGTTTTAGATCGAAACTAGCAAAATTAACGAGCATCGATTTTACAAGTCGTCGAAGAGTAGACGAGAGATAGGTGTAAACTTTTTCTCTCAGAACTGCGCGAAAACTTGTATTCTGGCTCAAAACAACGGGATACATCGTTTTAGATCGAAACTAGCACGATTAACGGGCACAGATTTTACAAGTCGTCGAAGAGTAGACGAGAGAAAGGTGTAAACTTTTTCTCTCAGAACTGCGCGAAAACTCGTATTCCGGCTCAAAACAACGGGATACATCGTTTTAGATCGAAACTAGCAAGATTCACGAGCATCGATTTTACAAGTCGTCGCAGAGTAGACGAGAGAAAGGTGTAAATTTTTCTCTCAGAACTGCGCGAAAACTTGTATTCCGGCTCAAAACACTGGGATACATCGTTTTAGATCGAAACTAGCAAAATTAACGAGCATCAATTTTACAAGTCGTCGAAGAGTAGACGAGAGATAGGTGTAAACTTTTTCTCTCAGAACTGCGCGAAAACTTGTATTCCGGCTCAAAACAACGGGACACATCGTTTTAGATCGAAAGTCGCAAAATTCACGAGCATCGATTTAACAAGTCGTTGAAGAGTAGACGAGAGAAAGGTGTAAACTTTTTCTCTCAGAACTGCGCGAAAACTCGTATTCCGGCTCAAAACAACGGGGTAAATTGTTTTAGAGCGAAACTGTCAAAATTCACGAGCATCGATTTTACAAGTCGTCGAAGAGTAGACGAGAGAAAGGTGTAAACTTTTTCTCTCAGAACTGCGCGAAAAATTGTATTCCGGCTCAAAACAACGGGATACATTGTTTTAGAGCGAAACTATCAAGATTCACGAGCATCGATTTTACAAGTCGTCGAAGAGTAGACGAGAGAAAGGTGTAAACTTTTTCTCTCAGAACTGCGCGAAAACTTGTATTCCGGCTCATAACAACGGGATACATTGGTTTAGATCGAAACTAGCAAGATTAACGAGCATCGATTTTACAAGTCGTCGAAGAGTAGACGAGAGAAAGGTGTAAACTTTTTCTCTCAGAACTGCGCGAAAACTTGTATTCCAGCTCAAAACAACGGGATACATCGTTTTAGATTGAAACTAGCAAGATTCACGAGCATCGATTTTACAAGTCGTCGCAGAGTAGACGAGAGAAAGGTGTAAATTTTTCTCTCAGAACTGCGCGAAAACTTGTATTCCGGCTCAAAACAACGGAATACATCGTTTTAGATCGAAACTAGCAAAATTCACGAGCATCAATTTTAAAAGTCGTCGAAGAGTAGACGAGAGAAAGGTGTAAACTTTTTCTCTCAGAATTGCGCGAAAACTTGTATTCCGGCTCAAATAATTGAGATACATCGCTTTAGATCGAAACTAGCAAGATTCACGAGCATCGATTTTACATGTCGTCGAAGAGAACGAGAGAAAGGTGTAAACTTTTTCTCTCAGAACTGCGCAAAAATTTGTATTCCGGCTCAAAACAACGGGATACATCGTTTTAGATCGAAACTAGCAAGATTCACGAGCATCAATTTTACAAGTTGTCAAAGAGTAGACGAGAGAAAGGTGTAAACGTTTTCTCTCAGAACTGCGTGAAGACTTGTATTCCGGCTCAAAACAACGGGATACATCGTTTTAGATCGAAACTAGCAAGATTAACGAGCATCGATTTTACAAGTCGACGAAGAGTAGACGAGAGAAAGGTGTAAACTTTTTCTCTCAGAACTGCGCGAAAACTTGTATTCCGGCTCAAAACAACGGGATACATCGTTTTAGAAAGAAACTAGCACAATTAACGAGCATCGATTTTACAAGTAGTCGAAGAGTAGAGGAGAGATAGGTGTAAACTTTTTCTCTCAGAACTGCGCGAAAACTTGTATTCCGGCTCAAATAATTGAGATACATCGCTTTAGATTGAAACTAGCAAGATTCACGAACATCGATTTTACATGTCGTCGAAGAGTAGACGAGAGAAAGGTGTAAACTTTTTCTCTCAGAACTGCGCGAAAAATTGTATTCCGGCTCAAAACAACGGGATACATCGTTTTAGATTGAAACTAGCAAGATTCACGAGCATCGATTTTACAAGTCGTCGCAGAGTAGACGAGAGAAAGGTGTAAATTTTTCTCTCAGAACTGCGCGAAATCTTGTATTCCGGCTCAAAACAACGGAATACATCGTTTTAGATCGAAACTAGCAAGATTAACGAGCATCGATTTTACAAGTCGTCGAAGAGTAGACGAGAGAAAGGTGTAAACTTTTTTCTCAGAACTGCGCGCAAACTTGTATTCCGGCTCAAAACAACGGGATACATCGTTTTAGATCGAAACTAGCAAGATTCACGAGCATCGATTTTACAAGTCGTCGCAGAGTAGACGAGAGAAAGGTGTAAATTTTTCTCTCAGAACTGCGCGAAAACTTGTATTCCGGCTCAAAACACTGGGATACATCGTTTTAGATCGAAACTAGCAAAATTAACGAGCATCAATTTTACAAGTCGTCGAAGAGTAGACGAGAGATAGGTGTAAACTTTTTCTCTCAGAACTGCGCGAAAACTTGTATTCCGGCTCAAAACAACGGGACACATCGTTTTAGATCGAAAGTCGCAAAATTCACGAGCATCGATTTAACAAGTCGTTGAAGAGTAGACGAGAGAAAGGTGTAAACTTTTTCTCTCAGAACTGCGCGAAAACTCGTATTCCGGCTCAAAACAACGGGGTAAATTGTTTTAGAGCGAAACTGTCAAAATTCACGAGCATCGATTTTACAAGTCGTCGAAGAGTAGACGAGAGAAAGGTGTAAACTTTTTCTCTCAGAACTGCGCGAAAAATTGTATTCCGGCTCAAAACAACGGGATACATTGTTTTAGAGCGAAACTATCAAGATTCACGAGCATCGATTTTACAAGTCGTCGAAGAGTAGACGAGAGAAAGGTGTAAACTTTTTCTCTCAGAACTGCGCGAAAACTTGTATTCCGGCTCATAACAACGGGATACATTGGTTTAGATCGAAACTAGCAAGATTAACGAGCATCGATTTTACAAGTCGTCGAAGAGTAGACGAGAGAAAGGTGTAAACTTTTTCTCTCAGAACTGCGCGAAAACTTGTATTCCAGCTCAAAACAACGGGATACATCGTTTTAGATTGAAACTAGCAAGATTCACGAGCATCGATTTTACAAGTCGTCGCAGAGTAGACGAGAGAAAGGTGTAAATTTTTCTCTCAGAACTGCGCGAAAACTTGTATTCCGGCTCAAAACAACGGAATACATCGTTTTAGATCGAAACTAGCAAAATTCACGAGCATCAATTTTAAAAGTCGTCGAAGAGTAGACGAGAGAAAGGTGTAAACTTTTTCTCTCAGAATTGCGCGAAAACTTGTATTCCGGCTCAAATAATTGAGATACATCGCTTTAGATCGAAACTAGCAAGATTCACGAGCATCGATTTTACATGTCGTCGAAGAGAACGAGAGAAAGGTGTAAACTTTTTCTCTCAGAACTGCGCAAAAATTTGTATTCCGGCTCAAAACAACGGGATACATCGTTTTAGATCGAAACTAGCAAGATTCACGAGCATCAATTTTACAAGTTGTCAAAGAGTAGACGAGAGAAAGGTGTAAACGTTTTCTCTCAGAACTGCGTGAAGACTTGTATTCCGGCTCAAAACAACGGGATACATCGTTTTAGATCGAAACTAGCAAGATTAACGAGCATCGATTTTACAAGTCGACGAAGAGTAGACGAGAGAAAGGTGTAAACTTTTTCTCTCAGAACTGCGCGAAAACTTGTATTCCGGCTCAAAACAACGGGATACATCGTTTTAGAAAGAAACTAGCACAATTAACGAGCATCGATTTTACAAGTAGTCGAAGAGTAGAGGAGAGATAGGTGTAAACTTTTTCTCTCAGAACTGCGCGAAAACTTGTATTCCGGCTCAAATAATTGAGATACATCGCTTTAGATTGAAACTAGCAAGATTCACGAACATCGATTTTACATGTCGTCGAAGAGTAGACGAGAGAAAGGTGTAAACTTTTTCTCTCAGAACTGCGCGAAAAATTGTATTCCGGCTCAAAACAACGGGATACATCGTTTTAGATTGAAACTAGCAAGATTCACGAGCATCGATTTTACAAGTCGTCGCAGAGTAGACGAGAGAAAGGTGTAAATTTTTCTCTCAGAACTGCGCGAAATCTTGTATTCCGGCTCAAAACAACGGAATACATCGTTTTAGATCGAAACTAGCAAGATTAACGAGCATCGATTTTACAAGTCGTCGAAGAGTAGACGAGAGAAAGGTGTAAACTTTTTTCTCAGAACTGCGCGCAAACTTGTATTCCGGCTCAAAACAACGGGATACATCGTTTTAGATCGAAACTATCAAGATTCACGAGCATCGATTTTACAAGTCGTTGAAGAGTAGACGAGAGAAAGGTGTAAACTTTTTCTCTCAGAACTGCGCGAAAACTTGTATGCCGGCTCAAAACAACGGAATACATCGTTTTAGATCGACACTATCAAGATTCACGAGCATCGATTTTACAACTCGTCGAAGAGTAGACGAGAGAAAGGTGTAAACTTTTTCTCTCAGAACTGCGCGAAAAATTGTACTCCGGCTCAAAACAACGGGATACATCGTTTTAGATCGAAAGTAGCAAAATTCACGAGCATCGATTTTAAAAGTCGTCGAAGAGTAGACGAGAGAAAGGTGTAAACTTTTTCTCTCAGAACTGCGCGAAAACTTGTATTCTGGCTCAAAACAACGGGATACATCGTTTTAGATCGAAACTAGCACGATTAACGGGCATAGATTTTACAAGTCGTCGAAGAGTAGACGAGAGAAAGGTGTAAACTTTTTCTCTCAGAACTGCGCTAAAACTCGTATTCCGGCTCAAAACAACGGGATACATCGTTTTAGATCGAAACTAGCAAGATTCACGAGCATCGATTTTACAAGTCGTCGCAGAGTAGACGAGAGAAAGGTGTAAATTTTTCTCTCAGAACTGCGCGAAAACTTGTATTCCGGCTCAAAACAACGGAATACATCGTTTTAGATCGAAACTATCAAGATTCACGAGCATCGATTTTACAAGTCGTCGAAGAGTAGACGAGAGAAAGGTGTAAACTTTTTCTCTCAGAACTGCGCGAAAACTTGTATTCCGGCTCAAAACACTGGGATACATCGTTTTAGATCGAAACTAGCAAAATTAACGAGCATCGATTTTACAAGTCGTCGAAGAGTAGACGAGAGATAGGTGTAAACTTTTTCTCTCAGAACTGCGCGAAAACTTGTATTCCGGCTCAAAACAACGGGATACATCGTTTTAGATCGAAAGTCGCAAAATTCACGAGCATCGATTTAACAAGTCGTTGAAGAGTAGACGAGAGAAAGGTGTAAACTTTTTCTCTCAGAACTGCGCGAAAACTCGTATTCCGGCTCAAAACAACGGGGTAAATTGTTTTAGAGCGAAACTGTCAAAATTCACGAGCATTGATTTTACAAGTCGTCGAAGAGTAGACGAGAGAAAGGTGTAAACTTTTTCTCTCAGAACTGCGCGAAAAATTGTATTCCGGCTCAAAACAACGGGATACATCGTTTTAGATCGAAACTAGCAAGATTCACGAGCATCAATTTTACAAGTTGTCGAAGAGTAGACGAGAGAAAGGTGTAAATTTTTCTCTCAGAACTGCGCGAAAACTTGTATTCCGGCTCAAAACAACGGAATACATCGTTTTAGATCGAAACTAGCAAAATTCACGAGCATCAATTTTAAAAGTCGTCGAAGAGTAGACGAGAGAAAGGTGTAAACTTTTTCTCTCAGAATTGCGCGAAAACTTGTATTCCGGCTCAAATAATTGAGATACATCGCTTTAGATCGAAACTAGCAAGATTCACGAGCATCGATTTTACATGTCGTCGAAGAGAACGAGAGAAAGGTGTAAACTTTTTCTCTCAGAACTGCGCAAAAATTTGTATTCCGGCTCAAAACAACGGGATACATCGTTTTAGATCGAAACTAGCAAGATTCACGAGCATCAATTTTACAAGTTGTCAAAGAGTAGACGAGAGAAAGGTGTAAACGTTTTCTCTCAGAACTGCGTGAAGACTTGTATTCCGGCTCAAAACAACGGGATACATCGTTTTAGATCGAAACTAGCAAGATTAACGAGCATCGATTTTACAAGTCGACGAAGAGTAGACGAGAGAAAGGTGTAAACTTTTTCTCTCAGAACTGCGCGAAAACTTGTATTCCGGCTCAAAACAACGGGATACATCGTTTTAGAAAGAAACTAGCACAATTAACGAGCATCGATTTTACAAGTAGTCGAAGAGTAGAGGAGAGATAGGTGTAAACTTTTTCTCTCAGAACTGCGCGAAAACTTGTATTCCGGCTCAAATAATTGAGATACATCGCTTTAGATTGAAACTAGCAAGATTCACGAACATCGATTTTACATGTCGTCGAAGAGTAGACGAGAGAAAGGTGTAAACTTTTTCTCTCAGAACTGCGCGAAAAATTGTATTCCGGCTCAAAACAACGGGATACATCGTTTTAGATTGAAACTAGCAAGATTCACGAGCATCGATTTTACAAGTCGTCGCAGAGTAGACGAGAGAAAGGTGTAAATTTTTCTCTCAGAACTGCGCGAAATCTTGTATTCCGGCTCAAAACAACGGAATACATCGTTTTAGATCGAAACTAGCAAGATTAACGAGCATCGATTTTACAAGTCGTCGAAGAGTAGACGAGAGAAAGGTGTAAACTTTTTTCTCAGAACTGCGCGCAAACTTGTATTCCGGCTCAAAACAACGGGATACATCGTTTTAGATCGAAACTAGCAAGATTCACGAGCATCGATTTTACAAGTCGTCGCAGAGTAGACGAGAGAAAGGTGTAAATTTTTCTCTCAGAACTGCGCGAAAACTTGTATTCCGGCTCAAAACACTGGGATACATCGTTTTAGATCGAAACTAGCAAAATTAACGAGCATCAATTTTACAAGTCGTCGAAGAGTAGACGAGAGATAGGTGTAAACTTTTTCTCTCAGAACTGCGCGAAAACTTGTATTCCGGCTCAAAACAACGGGACACATCGTTTTAGATCGAAAGTCGCAAAATTCACGAGCATCGATTTAACAAGTCGTTGAAGAGTAGACGAGAGAAAGGTGTAAACTTTTTCTCTCAGAACTGCGCGAAAACTCGTATTCCGGCTCAAAACAACGGGGTAAATTGTTTTAGAGCGAAACTGTCAAAATTCACGAGCATCGATTTTACAAGTCGTCGAAGAGTAGACGAGAGAAAGGTGTAAACTTTTTCTCTCAGAACTGCGCGAAAAATTGTATTCCGGCTCAAAACAACGGGATACATTGTTTTAGAGCGAAACTATCAAGATTCACGAGCATCGATTTTACAAGTCGTCGAAGAGTAGACGAGAGAAAGGTGTAAACTTTTTCTCTCAGAACTGCGCGAAAACTTGTATTCCGGCTCATAACAACGGGATACATTGGTTTAGATCGAAACTAGCAAGATTAACGAGCATCGATTTTACAAGTCGTCGAAGAGTAGACGAGAGAAAGGTGTAAACTTTTTCTCTCAGAACTGCGCGAAAACTTGTATTCCAGCTCAAAACAACGGGATACATCGTTTTAGATTGAAACTAGCAAGATTCACGAGCATCGATTTTACAAGTCGTCGCAGAGTAGACGAGAGAAAGGTGTAAATTTTTCTCTCAGAA